>NC_025686.1:1404073-1464366 GCF_000633955.1 Camelina sativa
TAATGTTGGTATAGTTCCAAGATGAAACCAACCACAGACTGATATAAGGTGGCTTTAAATTTTTGGAGGCTGCATATATTTCTGACTAAAGAAGGGAGAAAGAAAAAATAGATGATTTTTTTTTTTAGTTTTATGGGCCTGTAATTAATTAGATATAATTTAGTTAGGCCCAAACAAAAAAATACAGATGTCAGAAATATATGAAGCCAAGTGTCATCTCCTTAGCAAAAGTTGAGAAAAACCTTCTCATATTATATAAGATTATTAGATGGAAATAAAATTATAAAGTTGATAGAAGGAGAAAAAAGAGAGGATAAATTAAACAGTAAACACTAACCGAAAATATAGTGATTTAAGCTTGCGTTTTCCAAATACTCATAGATCAAAATGATCTCTTCTCCTTCGCAGCAGCAACCTAACAACCGTACAAGGTTCAGGTGCAGGACATTTAAAATGGTTTCGATTTCATTCTTGAATTCTGTCATCCCTTGGGATGAGGTGTTCGCCAGTCGTTTTACGGCGACTTCACTACCATCGGGTAGTATTCCCTGCGATCACATATATATTCATTGCAATTAATTAAAACTTTAATTTTTCATAACATAACCCTTAATGCTTAAAGTAACTATATCTAACGATTAATATATAATATTACAGAATACAGACCTTGTATACCGTACCGAAACCTCCTTGTCCGAGTTTGTTTCTATCAGAGAAACCATTGGTTGCTTCGGCAACAACTCAAAATTCAAGAAATTGGAATCTATCTACGGCCGGCCCGACTATTTCGGTCATGAGGATCTCTCTTTGGGTTGGTTCTGAAACATTAAAAATATAATTATGAAGAAACGACTAATAAAACAAGAAAAAAAAAACAAATTAGTTTTTGTTTTGTTTTTACCCTGTGTTCTTCTTCCTTTACGTTTCTTCCAATAACAGAAGCCGACGAAGCCTATAACAAGAAGTCCGATGACGATTGCTCCCACGATGAGTCCGATAACCCAAGGTTCCATGCCTTTGCTTTTTCCATCATTTTTTGGCTGATCCTCTACGTACACACCTAACAAGAAAGTGAAAACTAAGAGTGTTCGTTTGGTGTCTTAATTATTCCTTTAAGTGGGTTGATATGAGAGTTATAATTTCTCCACATCTTCGAGTAATTCATTTTCTTTATTGGAGCTACCCAGCCCCAGCCTACCCTAATCATATATTTTTGATAACTATATACTAACAAGGTTTTTGTGGCAAAACATTTTACTTTCTCTATTATAATTCATTATTACTCTCTCTACCTTTTCTATATTAATAATAATAATAATTAATTAATTGTCATACCGAATAAAATAAAATAATAGGAGTTCCTTTTTCTTTTATTGTTTCATTATCGAATTATTTCCATAATAATAATTTGTCATATGCATAAAAAAAAAAATGTAGCTATAACAAATATACATCATCTATCATATGTTGTTGTCAGGAAAGCCAATGGTTTCGTTGAATTAGAAAAACAGACTGCGACTCGTCGTCTCTTAGGCAACCAAACTCACTATATGTGTTTATTTTTTTGTTACTTGGGCTGAATTTACTGAGCTAAAATAGGCCGGATTGTTTCTTTTAAATTTAAAGTTCATCAGGCCAGTCATCATCTTTTGACCATCCTCAATGGTGGTGAAAGATAAAAAAAGGTTTTAAAGTAGAGTGAGGAATATTTTAATTTTAAAACTCGAAAATTTTGATTTTTTTTTTTAATAATCTTAAAACTGTATTCTGTTGGAAAGAGAGAAAGAGAGAGATACAGAAGGAAAAAGGAAGTAAGAAAAAAGCAAAACTACTTTTTTTTTCTCTCATCCAATCAGCTTTGACACACACGATCGGGATCCTAAAAAAAGTCTAAAATAAGGATTGATTTTGTACAATCTTACCTTCTTTTGTTTATTTTAAATTTTTAATCATTTTAATTGCTCGAATGTATTAAGGATCTTTTTTTTAAGATCATTCTTAGACATGCCCTTATATATGTAGCCATGTAGGTTGTTTTTTACTATTTTAGGTTAACCTAACTAATTAACCAAAAAAATTAAGGTTAGACTAACCGTGATCATTAGCCGCCACTCTGACATATAGGTCTTGACCGCCGGAGGTGTAGTTTCGCATATTGTAGAGCTCAACGTACCAATTCACACAAAGGCCCTCTCCTTTCCGGTTTTCCACAATCGCATAAGCGGTACACAGCCACAACGCAAAAGGCATGACGCCATGCATTTCGCCAAATTCATACCCGAAGTAACATTATAATCAGCCGATGTAATTTCCGGCAACTTCATATTTTTTAGCTTCACAAACGTATCCCCTCCACAGTGTAGATCAGTCCTCCTCACACATTCATGATCCCACTTATTCTTATATTCCAACTTCAGAAAGAACCCTCTAATGCAGTTACACTGCTGCTGCGACGTGTTGTTTTTGGAACAGTAACCGTAAGACGCACATGGATTTTCGAAGCCTTTCCAATAGCAAGAGTCTTCCCCTACGGACCACGACATTTTCCATTCCTTGGCTTCCGATTTCCATGAGTATAATTCATAAAGTACGCCCCGCCGTATTGTCCGTATAGTCAACCTCGAGTAGCTGCTGCTTTGGAGGGTCTTCATTACTAACCAACCTTCCTTTAGCTCGAACACTGGGGGCATGTCCCCAAATTGGTACCCGTTCCATGCATCGACTTCGTGCCCCTCAGTAAAAATTGCAATTATTTTAACCTCTTTCCGAATTTCAAAGGAAAATTCTGCGGGTGAGGGGTCTCCTGGACTAGACCAGTCTAGAATTTGTATAGCAAGATCAAGATATAAAAGCACTCCTTTTATTAGCTTTGAAAATCTCTCAAAACAAAGCTTCTCAATCTCTTTCTCACAAACTCATAGGTTAACCACATCTTGGCAACTCTATATATAAAAACCTCAAAAACACTTTTCCAAAACAATTAGGAAACATAACTTATTTAGATATCTCCTATCACACCAATATGTATATTTGAATATCTCTCAAATATACTTGCCTAATCATCTTTAACCATTGCTCGGTTAGCTTCTTCCTCAAGCTTATCCAACATTCTCTCCCATAAGCTTGAAATTCTTCTTCATGACTTCTTGCACTCCAACATGAGCTCTCATTTCCCTAAACCTGTTCTTCTCAAGCGCTTTTGTGAGAATGTCAGCTTTCTGCACAACCCCTGGAACGTGTTCGACTGCAATTAAACCATTTTCAATGCACTCTCTTATGAAATGGTACCGACGGTGAATATGTTTACTTTTCCCGTGGAAGACAGGGTTCTTGGTGAGTGCAATAGCAGACTTGTTATCGACTCGAATTGTTACCAACTCACTCTCGGTTCCACTGATCTCTGCAAATAGGTCTTGTAGCCAGATAGCTTGCTTAGCTGCTTCAGTAGCAACCATAAATTCTGCTTCACAAGAAGAAAGAGCCACTACTTGTTGTTTCTGGGAGCACCATGTGATTGGACACTCATTGAAGTAGAAGATATGACCTGCTGTACTTCTTCCATCATCTAAATCCACACTGAGGCTACTATCACTAAAACCTATCAAACCCGTTTTGTTTCCTCGTTTGAAGTAAAGACCATGAGACGACGTTCCTCGAAGATACCTTAATACTTGTTTTAACGCAGCTCCATGTGATTCTCTAGGTTCCTGCAAATACCTACTCAAGACACCAACAGGATATGACAAATCAGGCCGTGTATGGAGCAAGTATCTAAGACATCCGATGATTCTTCGATAGTGTTTCTCATCAATCGGTCTTTCATGTTTAGCTTTTGAAAGCTCCAAACCAAATTCCATAGGAATAAGAACAGAATTGCATTCACTAATCCCTGTCTCCGCAAGAATCTTCTTAACATAGTTTTCTTGTTTTAGCATGATTCCATCCTTATTCTGCAGAACCTCGATGCCAAGATAATACGAGAGTTTTCCCAGATCACTCATTTCAAATCTTCTTGCCATCCTTTCCTTGAAGTCAAATATCAGCTCAAGATTAGAACCCGTTACTAGCAAGTCATCCACATAGACAGCTACAATGAGAAGATGACTCTGTTCTTTCTTCCTATAAACCGAAGGTTCTTTGGAACACTTTTCAAATTTCAACTCTAAGAGAATTTGATTTAACTTAGTGTTCCAAGCTCTAGGTGCCTGCTTTAAACCATAAAGAGCTTTATGTAATTTGTAGACTTTCTCCTCCTTCCCTTGAGTAACAAAACCCTCAGGCTGAGTAACATATACATCTTCTCTTAATTCACCATGGAGAAATGCTGTCTTAACATCCAGATGATGTATCTCCCATCCACTTGAAGCTGCAAGAGCAATAATAAACCGTATTGTTTCGATCCTAGCAACATGTGCGAACACTTCATTAAAATCAATCCCATGTCTCTGTACATAGCCTTTTGCAACCAGCCTCGCTTTGTACTTGTTTATGCTGTTATCAGAGTTTCGTTTCACCTTAAATACCCATTTTAAACCAATTGGTTTACATCCTAAAGGAAGATCAACCAGACTCCATGTTTCATTCTTAGTGATCGACACAATCTCCTCTTGACATGCATCTCTCCAAACCTTTTGCACTATTGCTTCCTCAAAACATGCAGGTTCTCCATCAATGACAAGTAACAACTGTTCTCCCTCAAGTTCTGCTAGCAACACATAGTCATTCAAGTAGTTCGGTTTGTTAGTTTGTCTTCCTGATTTCCTCAAAGCAGGTGCAGCTTGTATCGTTTGAATTTGTCTTTCAGCCGATACTGGTTCTCGTTCATCATCAGAGGAGTCTTCTTCTACACCATCCTCATTGTTCTCATTCTCTCCACTTTCCTCTGTTTCTGCAACCACTTCTTCTTCTCTGATTCCATTGTTCCCAAAAGCCCCAAAACTGAGAGTGAACATCCCTGAATCCATAGAGGATTCATTTGTATTTCTCCACATCCAGCTTTTATTTTCATCGAACACAACATCCCTGCTAACAATGATCTTCCGACTGGCAGGATCGAGAAGCCTATAAGCTTTAGAACCAGGTTCTGTACCTAGATTAACAAGCATTCTCGATCTGTCGTCTAACTTCTTCAGATGTGGAGCCTCGGATTTTGCAAAACAAACACAGCCGAATACACGAAGATGTTCTACATTTGGCTTTTTCCTTTTAAACGCTTCATATGGTGTAAGATCTTCTAACACTCTTGTTCCCACTCTGTTGATAAGATAGGTTGAATGTCTCACCGCTTCTCCCCATAAGTAGTTCGGCATGTTCATATGTTTTAGGATGCTCCGAGTCATTTCTAACAACGTTCTGTTCCGTCTCTCTACTACGCCATTTTGTTCAGGTGTGTAAGGTGCGGTAAGATGTCTGATGATTCCTTCCTTTTCACAGAACAGTTGAAACTCTTGAGATGTGAATTCGCCTCCTCTATCAGTTCGAAATGTCTTGATATTGTTCCCAGTTTCATGCTCGACCGAAGTTTTAAAACTCTTGAACTTTTCAAATGCCTCACTCTTATCTTTGAGAAGAATAGTCCACATATAGCAGGAATAGTCATCAATTAGTACAAAAATGTACCTCCTTTGCGCAGCTGTAGTTGGTGAAATAGGTCCACAGAGATCTCCATGAATGAGTTCTAACACTTGCTTAGCTCGATAGGAGGTCTTGACTGGAAATGTTTGTCGAGTTTGTTTACCAAACAAACAAGATGCACACGGTTCTCCACCTTTAGGAGCACTAGATATTCCAGTAACCATGTTCTTTATCACCATCTTCTTAATAGTTTCAGAGTTGACATGCCCCAATCTAGCGTGCCACTTACTTGTTTCATTTGACTCTGTAACCTGCAGACACTTTGTGTTTTCAACCTCCAAATCTACCTTGTACAGTCTGTTTCTTGATCTTATAGCTCTTACTAGCAGGTTTCCTTCTCGATCATGTAGTGTTAAGAAGTCTTCCCTCATTCGTACATCACACCCAGATTCAGTTGCTTGACCGAGACTGATGATATTGCTCTTAAGAAGAGGAATGTAGTAAACCTCTGCTAATATCTTTTGATCTCCGTTATTGGTTATGAACAAAATAGAGCCTTTTCCCTTTATATCAACTAACGAATCATCACCAAAACGCACCTTTCCTGTGACCCTTGTGTCGATTGTACGAAACCATGCTCTGTTTCCTGTCATGTGGTTGCTAGCACCGTTATCAAGATACCACACCTTGTCTGAATTCGCATCAAGTTCTTTTGGCCTCACATTCTTCTCATTAAGATATACTACTTCATGCATCAAAAGAGAGTCTGCCTCGTGAGTGTCCTCTTCTTCCTTCTCTTGCACTTCTTGAAGTTTGATTAGCTTAAGTAATCTATCTGGACACTCAGAAGCGTAATGTCCCAACTTGTCACACCGAAAACATGTTATCTTGGACTTATCTCTTGCTTGATAACCATACTCTCTTGGTTGATAACCAAAGCGTCCACCATTAAACCTTCCTCCGCGACTCCTTCCACGGCCACGACCAAAACCTCTGCCTCTACCTCCGTCAAAGTTTTCTTGTAGCAGTGGAGCAGGTGCGTATGTATACAGAAGCTTCCCTTGTCCTTCTTGTGAAATATTGTTCGCATACATGAGTTTACCCTGGCCTTCTTGCGAATCTTCTTCTTCTTGAATTCTTTCTTTATATGTTTTTAATCTCCCTACTATATCAGCAAACGTGGTTGTGTTAAGATCAAGGAATTGTTCAAGAGCTGCAATTATGTGTATGAACTTTGCTCTAGGTAAACTCTTGAGGAACTTCTTAACAATTTTTGTTTCTTCAATCGTTTCTCCCAAAGACGCCGATTTGCTTGATATCTCAGAGAGTTTTCCGACAAAATCATCTATTGTATCAGTATCTTTCATCTTCAATCTATCAAATTCAGCCATCAAGGTCTGTAGTCGAGCTTCTTTCACTCTTTCAGCACCAATGTTACGTGATTTAATGGCATCCCAGACTGCTTTGGACTTCTCATGATTACCAACCTGCAGAAGCAGTGCCTCTGGTATGGATTGAAACAGCAAGGCCTTGGCTAGGTCATTCCTCTCGATATCTTCGAACCCTGGATCAATTGTCTCCCAGACTTTGTTTACACGCAGTACCACCGTCATCTTCATAGCCCAAACCGTATAATTTGAGCTCCCAAACATCAGACATTGCAAAGATGAAGAACTACCTTCCTTCGTCTTGTTAGGTGTTGTCGTAGTTGCCAATTCACTCATCTTTCTTCCACGATCGTATCTTGAATATCAAAACGAACCTAGGCTGCTCTGATACCAAATCTAGAATTTGTATAGCAAGATCAAGATATAAAAGCACTCCTTTTATTAGCTTTGAAAATCTCTCAAAACAAAGCCTCTCAATCTCTTTCTCACAAACTTATAGGTTAACCACATCTTGGCAACTCTATATATAAAAACCTCAAAAACACTTTTCCAAAACAATTAGGAAACATAACTTATTTAGATATCTCCTATCACACCAATATGTATATTTGAATATCTCTCAAATATACTTGCCTAATCATCTTTAACCATTGCTCGGTTAGCTTCTTCCTCAAGCTTATCCAACATCCAGGGATAAAGGATTTGTCGCGGATCATCTTGACTAGAAAAGGTCGTCATTTTGAGTTTCATCTCTGGTAGTAAAGTATCCGTTGGAGAATCGAAGCTCTGCCATAAGTAACCTTCCGGGTCGCTGAAGTCCTTCACCACGAAGTTGCCATTATCGAAAAGTTCAGCCACCATCCTAGACCTCACACCTCCTCCGGTCAGATTGGTCCTCCATACAGGGATATTATCTTGTCCGAACAGGACGAGGTTGTTGCCGAAGAGTTTGAGGATTCCGACAGGTTTGGTGAGAGGTTTAACTCTGTTGGCTACCCATAAACTAGTTCTCTTTGGGTCTTCCTTGTACCATATCCCAAGATACCAACGAGAAATGGACTCATTGGGTTTGAAGAGACCTAACTCGAAGACATTTCCTGGAGACACAAGGGTTTGGTTGCTTGAGACTGTAAGACTTTCTGGAGAGTAAAGTACTGACTTAGAAGAAGAAAGCTCATATAAAAAGCAGAAGAGGAAGAAGAATACGGAGGTGACACAAAGTGGAGCTCTCATCTTAACCCAAATCTGAGAGCTAAGTGTTTTCTAGGAAAGACTTGTTTGATTAGATCGCCAAGAAAACAACAGGGACGATGAAAACAGAGAAAAACGAAGATGACTGTCTGCTACAAACAAAAACAACGTTAGACACTTGTCTTTACACCCCCATAAAGTAATAACTTTAAAAAGTCTCGTCCTCAACCAGATCTAGAGTATGGAGTAGAGTATGGAGCAAAATTGATGTTAAGCTATTACCACACAAAGGAGAAAAAATCTACTCATAATAAAGAGCCATTGAGAATTGAGACGACGAAATGTGATCATCTAGTGGTTGTGGAAATACAACTAGCTAGTTAACATTGTTTGTTGTGATGCGATCCCCCATTAACAAAACATGATTGGTTCCGTTCGGCATTGACATGTACGTAAAGCTACGTAATNAAGTTCAGCCACCATCCTAGACCTCACACCTCCTCCGGTCAGATTGGTCCTCCATACAGGGATATTATCTTGTCCGAACAGGACGAGGTTGTTGCCGAAGAGTTTGAGGANTTTACTTCTGGTTCAGTTTAGGTGTCCTGTGTTTTGTTAGCACACTGATAAAACCAGTTAGATTAGCTTAAGTCAAAGTCTTACCATATTCATGACTAAGAAACGACATGATTGGAAACTAAAATAAATAAAATCCTCAACTGAATTACGTAGAGAATTTTGAATTTTCCTTTTGTATGATAAGTTCCTTCACTGTGGTTATTTTTCCATCTCAATTAGAATTTTTTTTAAACTATCAACCGATTATTGCATCATTTTCTTATACGTAAGCAAAAAAATACAGTTTTTAGCTAGACACTTTAATTCCCTTAAACCCCCATAAGCAAATAAGTTGGAACAACTAAAAAAGTCTCTCGTGCTTTCCTCAAGTACTATATCGATCCAACAGTGCCCATTTTTCTCCCAAGCTTGCTCTCTATTTAATTTAAATTAAAGCATCATTTTTTTTTCTTCTTTATGAATTTATTCGACGTTAGGCGGCTAGCAATGTCATATCTTTCTTTATGGTTGTTGTTGAATTGTGGGGTTGGTTATAGTTTGGGCTAGGTTTAACTTTTTATTCTTAACAATGAAAAATTGTCTTACGAAAGCAGAGAAAACCATGCGTCCATGCATGTGTGTGTGCTCAAGTGGAATGGTGCGAAGGAGTTTGCCTTCTAAATGCATTGAAAACTTAAAAGAAAAACTGAGTATGGAGCAAAAACCTTTCAATGCCACTGCCATCATATTCTAGTTGTTACATACTTACATGCAATGCACACAGCAGAGAAAAAAACCTTCCCGTAATAAGGAGCTAGCCATTCAGACTCTCAGATGCATTTTAGACGACGAAGGATCAAATTAATTAGTAGTTGTGGAAATGCATGGAACTAACATTGTGTTTGGGAAACTACGAAAGATTTCTAATGTGACACTAAGTCACTAACCAAACATAACCACTGGGAAGATATATATATCAGGTATTCAGGTACTCATTTTGAGTGCATCAATTGTTGTTTTCTTTGTAACATGTATATATCATATAGTTAACTAGGTTCGAAACCGCACATACGTGCGAGGTTATGTTTGTAAATATTTTTTTTTGATACAAATTTTTTTGTTTGAATTTATGAAAATAATGATGGTTTCATCAATAATTTATATTTCGGAATGACCTAGGGAACATACCAAAATAAAACCTTAACTTCATTAATGGTCCGTTAGATATTTATTAAACACATGAACTATTAAATTTCGTCTAAAACGACTGAAGCCCGTTTAAAACAAATATAAATATTTTGGAAAGAGACATAATATTTGTTATGTCTTATACATGGTCTCAAATTTCTGTCGCATAATGAACGCATTTCCGCACATACATGTGGGATAATATTTATATAAATATATTTAATATAATATATAAATTCAAACTCATATCAGTTGAGTATTTAGTTTGATTTTTCGTTGGTTTCAATCTAATTTATTATTGTTTGAAAAATTATTTTCAATATTCTGTTCTGTTCTCGTTTTTGCAAAAAAAATTCTCCAATTATTGTTTCCAACCTTAATTAGGGATGTTAACTATGCATGTTTCCTTTATATATAAAATCAAAACATAATCAATGAGTGAAACTGAATTAAAAAATCAAGTGAGTCGTAAACTCCTCAGTCCTCACTAATAAAGTAAAAATACTTGCGATTAAAAAAATCATAAAATAACAGTTTTGTGAAAATCACTTGTTTAACACAATATCTATTATCTTGTAGTTGTATAAAAATTTACACTTGTAACTTGTCCTTAGAAAATTTTGACCACCATTAAAATTTCCACTGGAAATTAGCATCTATCATATTTGAAGGTGCATTAACATGAAATTAAAAGACAGTTCCGTAGGCATAAATGAATAAAAAATTATTTATAACACCATATATGATATTTGAAGTTAAGAATGGAGTTTGATGTTTTGACGTCCTTAAGCTAAAATCTCCCGCTTTGGTCGGTTGTTCACAATCTGAACTATAAGTCTATAATATATGGAAATAGAAAAGAAAAAAAAAAATCAGATTACAATGTATTTTAAAAGAAAACTGATATAAATTAAGTAAATAACATTTATAATATATATATATATATCTTTGTGAATGGATCAATAAGCTGACTTGTGATCAAGTGTTATACGTGAAACCAAAAAAAATAAGAATAAGCATCAAAGTTAGTAGAATTTGGTAATATACATAAAGATTTACTTTAAAATTTCCTGATTGGTTGTAAGGTTACTGCGTCGAGATATGCATAGTATTTATAGGAAATAATTTGTATTTCAAAGTTAGGCTTACAACTATTATTCTATTATTTTGTGATCGAAGAAATCATGAAGTAATATATAATTAGGAAGAAAAAACCAAATGTCACATAAATACAATAGAGTAGAAACTCATAAAATGATAGTTTTGTGTAAAAGTAAAGTTAAGGGAAACAACACTTACGTTATCTTTTATCAACTTCTGCTATGACTTCTTGATGCATGGTAGAGTCCATCTCTCATACTATACTCGTTTATGGCGACTTCAACTCATCCATCCTGATAAACCTGCGGAAACGATATACATAAGTCGAATATAACATCATCACAATTTATGATTAAAAATCCAAAAAAATAATACGATTTTAAAATAATTCAAAAAAAACTCGTAGTAAAAATGATGAGAAGTAAGATTTAACCTTTAAACGCAAAGAGAAAGAACTCCATTATCTTCAAAATTCTTGAGTGGTTTTCATGTGTCTGTAAAGATCAACGACATGTTCGAAGTCAAAATCTACCGACAAACATGATTCCAGCAACACAAAGACACACTCTGTGTTAGTGTCCTAAACGAAAAGAAAAAAAAAAGCACATGAACTAAAGAGAAATAAAAACGACGACAATAAGTGATTATAAAAACAACGTCGAATAGCCTTTTTATATTGGGAATATAATTGCAGAAACAAAAATGTTGGAAATATTGGGAGATATTATTGTTTACTATTTAATGGATAAACTAGGTAGTAACCCGTACCATAGCACAGGATAAATATTTTTTATAAACGTTATTTTCATGTAAATTAAAATAAAAAACCTAGTCGTGTTTAGTTTGGAACGAGAAATACGTCATATTCTGTCCAACCCCTCACATCCCAACTCATCCCCTCTTGTTATGTCTCATCCGTTTGTTCTCGTTTCGTCTCGTTCCGTATCCATCAAATTTTTTATCTGATGTTCTTTCTCTTTTATATAATTACTCGGTAGACAATGTTTACTAAAAAAAAATTAGGTAAGCTCCGTTGAATATTTTATTTATTTAGTTAGTTGAAAGTATTCAAAATTATAATTTTCAACAATATAATTGTTTTCAAAAATAGCAAAATTTTCAAAGTGTCAATTCCAAAATGGTTTATTACCTGTCACATAGTCAATCTTTATCTAAATTAGTGGAAACTTGAGAATTGAATTTATCTACCTATATTTTCTGATTTATACTTTTACTTAAAATTTAATGTCTCCGTTGAATTTAAAAAAATTAGGTAAGCTCCATTGAATATTTTATTTATTTAGTTAGTTGAAAGTATTCAAAATTATAATTTTCAACAATAAAATTGTTTTCAAAAATAGCAAAATTTTCAAAGTGTCCATTTCAAAATGGTTTATTACCTGTCACATAGTCAATCCTTATCTAAATTAGTGGAAACTTGAGAATTGAATTTATCTACCTATATTTTCTGATTTATACTTTTATTTAAAATTTAATGTCTCTCTTTTTTTTTTTTTTTTTAAAAATTGATCAGTATATTGTTTTTCAATATTTGAATTAACCGTTTCAGTTTACTTATACTATTTCAGTATATGTACTTAATTAGTAAAATAAATTACTTAAAAACACTGATAAAACATATATTCAGTCAAATAATAAACATTTTTAGGTTGTAAAATTTTAATTGTATAATATTAATATATTCCATAAAAATTAGGTTGCCACTCTTTTATGGTGTTTTGTCAATATTTTGGTGTATATGTAGAATACTGCAACCCGTAGCTAAAATAAATATGATCATCATCTTCATCAGTTGGAAAATATACATTTTTGCAATCTATCTATAATAATCAAGCACAATCCGTGTTTGTTAAAAATGTTAAAGTAATTTTGTTACGGGGTGTTAAATCTCGTTCCGTCGCATCCCATTCCGTCTTGTCCCGATCTATCCTGTTAGAAATTTTCAGTGTTCAAGAAAGCGCTAGGCGTTAACTAGGCGGTGATGCAACGCCTAGCGCCTAGAACGCCTAATCGGAATTTAGACGGTTTTAGGCGGTTTAGGCGTTTACATTATAAACTATTATATATCTGATATTATATACAAAATATATATAAAATAATAAAAATATTAAATCAAAAACAGAAAAATAAATAAAAACATTATTTTAATTCATTTTAAATAACATATTAAACATTTATAATTATGTTTATAGAAGTAAACTTTAAATATTTTAAATTTGTGCAATTAAAATTTTAAAAATACACTAAAATGATGATACTACAATTTTAGGCGGTCAAAGCGGTTTGTCTAGGCGGTGCTATAGCGCCTAGCGCCTAGACGGGGCGGAGGCGGACGCCTAGACCGCTTTTTCGAACAGTGGAAATTTTATGTCCCATAACCATTTCCTTTTAAAGAATTACTCATATAATAATGTTAGAAATTTAGAAAAAACACATGATTCTTCATTTGAATGTTTAATATATATATATATATATAGTTATAATTCCATTTGGGCTGAATTTTTTTTTTAAATATGTTTTAGAGGAATTTTATTTTAAGTTGTGAAAATTATTGACCATGGATCCATACGTACATGCAGGATTATATTTTATAAATTTATTTATTTGGTATAATATTTATAATACAAACCTATATTAGTTTAAGAATATTTTAAACTAATAATCGTCTCGCCATGAGCTTTGGATTGACATGATGGAAAATCTGGATCAGATGTCAACCGAATTAGCGATCGTTAAAAACTTGAATAATTAAATAAGATAAAAAGCCGAGAAAAAAATAAAACTTCCTGAACCAAATGATCTAAATAAAATTGGCAAACGTGTCAAACCCGTCTGCTAAGGGCATCTGCATTGGGAGAACATTTTTGGGTGTTCTTAGAGTAAAAATATTATGAAAATAATGTATGATCCTAGAATGTTAACTCAAATCCACTTCTGTAAAAAGGAGAGTGTACGAAAATCTCTAAGCTACAATCCTACCAAAAATAAATACCTTTCGAAACGATTTAACCAGTCGTATCCTCCTTCTCCAAAACACTGACAGTTCTGTTTCTCTCTTTATTCTAAGGAAAAAGGTTGATCTCCTTCTCTTTCTCCTTTACACCAAATACCAAGAGTTATCTCTTTTTCTATTAATTAAACCAAAATCAATTAAAATCCATCCCTTTGGATTACTCAACACATCCCAAACTCTATTCCTGGAACACGGATGTTACAAATCCTAACAATTATTTAATTTGATTTTTCTGAATTTTCCTGAACCTATCTTCTCTCTTATTGAATTAAATCTTGTTTTTATTACTTTTTCTGTTCTTTTTATTTTAATAATATTTATTCTGTTTAGCATAATTAATAGACTATTAAATATATGGTAGAGTCTCTGACTCTCCGTAGATCTGATCCCTAAATACTACAATGATTTCTTAATTTGAGACAGTAGCTTTATGGTAAATTTGAGCATATCAAATTTTGGCTCAGTTGCTGGAGACTCTTCGATTTACCAATAGATGAAAGTCTTTGTTTTTGTCTAAATTTTTATTTTTTTTATTTTTACTAACACGCTTTTTGTTTATCTTCTTTTGTGTGTTTCAGGTACATGCCTCCTAAGCCTAACATTAGGAACAATAAAACTGGTCAGTTTACGAACCAAGAGTTAGGTAAACTAGAGCGTGAGAACAAAAAAACAACCCAAAAAAAAGATTCTTTCCATATTTTTATTAGTTAAGACCACATCAGTAGCAAACAACTTTGGAATGTGAAGATAATAGCAACATAAGGAATCTTGGTGAAGAACATAATTAAAAGTTTAAAACCCACGGACCATGTGAAAACTGTCTCTTATCATCGATTTATCATTTATCCTGGAATCAAATATTTTGTGCATAGTCTCATAGATCACATAAATTCAATGACGAAGACTCAACTCATTTCAAAAATTAGAGTAAATTAGTTTTTTTAATCCCAAGAAAGTAGAAAGAGTATAAATTTTATTATCAAAGCTACTTTAAATGTAAGCATTAATTTCATGCGTTCAGTTTACAATAAATTATCTAGAAGGCCATGGGGGCTAAGGCGTTTGCTGCTATGAGCTAGTTTCGTTTTTGTTGGAAATTGAGATCTGCAGGTAGACCAACAGGAGTAGATTCAAGCTTGTGTGAAGTGTCTCGTGGATTTTTCGGCGGCGTGAGCGGTTCCTTTACAAAACCGGGTGGTCGAATATCCGGTACATCCTCATCGGCTGGAGTCTTCGGATTCGCTACATCATCCAAACCCTACAAACAACATAGAACAAACAACTTAGTTCTAACAGCTAAACTTGAAATAAATTTGAAATGAATGACAAAAACAACCCAAGTTAAAAATGGATAATACTTTATGCAAACATATATAAATATATAATATCAGGTGCTAAAGTTTAAGTAAATATAATGAACATACTTCGGGGTCTGATGGAAAAAGACCAGGCTCGTCTCCATCGTTACGAGCATGAATCTTCGGATCAGCGGTTCGACCAGAAGAAGCTAGTCTCTTCGCATTAAGACGACGACCAAGAGTAGTACGTGCTGCAGTAAGAGATGGTGAAGACAGCATTTTATCTGGCTATGCTATGTTGTTTTTGTCTGCTCGATAAAACAATGAGGGTGTTTAAGTGTTTTAAATACACGAAATAAATAGTCACAAAGCCAAACCCTAGTTTCATGGTCGATGGCTCTTGTTTTGAATCTAAGACCTATTCTACCTCCTCTGTTTTCTAATATTGCGGGTCAAAATAATTTACCTATTGAATAAATAAATAAAAAGTTTATGGTTTTGCTTAGACATAACCACGATTTTTGTAATAGCACTAGATTTTCACCCGCGGTACACCGCGAGGCTATTTTAAAAAAAAAGTATAATGTAATTTATTTAGTAAATTAACTATATATTTAACTAATATTTTTTAATATTTTATATGTATATCCGCTATATATCTATATTACGTTATATATCTATATTATTTAGTGTTCAATTACCATATTTTAGGTTTAATGGTTTAAAATATATGACGGACTGGGAAGTGTCTTTAGTCAAGTGGTTACAGCACCACCTCTGCGACCAATCCCACCGGAGTTTGACTCCACTAAGTCGCGTTACCCCGCGTAGTAGGGTTTTTCATAGAGTGAATTCACTAAAAAGTGGGTACTTGGAAATATACACAGTTATTTTTTTAAAAAAATTTGTAGCTAATAGTATATATTTTTATCATCCCATAATTTTAACTGTTAGTGAAGGACAATTTAGCTTTCTCATTTTCAATTCATATATAAATAATTTAACACTTTAGTATATAATTAGTAAATTCTCAAAGACAAAGCAAACTTACATGCAGATCCACTCAAAAAACTCACCATAATTATGAAACCAATATAATTACGTCAGCGTAACTAAGTCAATAAAATAAATAATCTATCGCAGTAGTATTGTATTAGACAAAAAGAGTTATGTTAATTGTTAGCTTATGACAGAGACTGTGACGTCCATCCGTTCAAGTCCGCTCTTCATTTTGAAATATCCCTCCAAAAGCCAGAGGGCTATGGTGGTCAAGCTCACTCTGACTAAAAACAGTGGTATTCTCCAACAATGTGGTGCACCGCAAAATTTCTGTTCCAAATCTGTCAATTTTCCAAGAGTAAGATGCACCAGTTAGAATTAGTGAACACATGTAGTCAGTAGGACACCAATGAATGGAGAGACAACATAGTTAATTGAGTTGGCAAAGAATAGTTTTTTTCTCTTACTCTATAGTTAAATAGAATGACATAAGTCACTATAAGAATACAGAATTAGTAATTTCGTGTTCTAGTACTTTAACGTTAATCTCTATGTGGGTTGTAAAATTAGACAATAACCCACCTTTTATATTACCTCGAACTGCTAGCTATTACTTATTATATATGTATTTTTTAGCAGCAATTTAAGTGTTCGTCAGCTATATGAGAGCTTAAAAGTTTTGAAGCAAGGAATGAATATAGATTATAAACAACAAAAACCACAACCGCTTATGACGCTCCGCAAGTAACTCAGAAAGATACCTGCCAAAACAGAAACATGTGCATAGTATCCAAATTAGTAAAGCCTCAACAACAAAGCAAACGTACAGGCAGAACTACGTTCCACCCAAAAAGCTCAGGAAGTCAGGATATAGTCAAGCTTTACTATGAACACTTGCATATTTCTTCGATTCTGTATTTTTCAATCTCATCAGATCATAAATTCTCTCTTTTTGCACTTGTTTTCCATAATCTAGGTAAGGTGTTGCATGATCTATCATTCACAAAGTATGATTTAAAAAAAATCAAAAGTAGCAAAGAGAAGAATCAAACCATTACAATCCTGTCTTTGCACTTGATTCCAACAACAATCATGCCAAAAAAAGAGAGAAAGGAAAACACCTTTAAAACTCCTAATGTTGATATGGTGATTTGGCACACATCCTTATCTCGATTTCACCGTATCGAGAGAGAATCACAAAGTTTTTCTAGTCATAATCTATTGAGATACCAACACAAAGTTTCACAAAAAAAAAAAAGAGACAGTGAATACACACACATATGTCCCACACCCTACAAATTTAGCACAAAAAATGACAAATACATCCATAATTCATGTTGTCTAGAGAAATCATCAGTTTATAGAGTAGAGAAATGAATCAAATTATTAACCTCAATCAAAACATAAATTGAGAACCCCTTCACTATCATCTTGAAGCCCTCGAATTCTCTGGTAAGTTGTTGTGTTTTCTCTGCTTAACCCATTAAAAAAAACTGCAATAAGCCTTTGGAATTGTGATGAAGCCATTTATGTTTTATCTCTATTGTAGATGATAATGATGAATCAGTTTATCAGAAGAGGATATAGCGGCAAGAGAGATATAAGATATATTGTACCAAAATAAAAGCTCTAAGATTTTCTAATTTTCATGGATGATGATTTGATTTAGGCAATGTTACTTTCTCAAATTTGTCATGGAATATATGGAGAATATGCCAATTAATTTGTTTCTCATTTAACAACTGAACTATGAAATATTTCCTTATCCATTGTTAATATCAAAGAGTTATTTTTGATATATACTAATTATCGTTAGCATTGAATCTTTTTTTTTTTTGATTTTTGGATATTTAATACAATGGCAGTCTTGTAAATAGGTGGCAAGTTTAGGATTTATCTGCTAAATGTACTTGCAAAATGTATATATAGATGGAATGATATTATCATAAAAGAGAAGAAAAAAGTGAACTTTATTCGAAAAAAAACGAAATAATAATGGCCAAACTGAATAACATTGAGACAAACTTCCAAAAATAAAACCCATATCCACGTACAAATGTTTCTTCATATCCACGAGTTGAGGAGTGGGCATGGAGAGAAAGAGAAGAGAGATGTTTCTTCTTCGTGACGTTACCACCGTTCCATATGTGACTTACTTTATAATAAGGTCCAAAGCAACTATTACTCAATTCAACTTTTTATACCTTTCAAATAAAGTTGAAGTGACCAGGGGGAGGAACATTAGCGCTTCCGAACTGGAAACCAGATTGTGGAGCATGATTCTCATCGTTGCCTTCTTCTTCATTGTCTTCAGTCCAAAAATTTTCAAGGATCTTCACGGCTCTTTTGTATATATCATTGTTGTCGTGACTCTGAAGATTTTCAATCTTCTCAAGTCCTTCAGCTTCATCAATCATTTGAGCGTAGAGGTTGTCATCTCCTGTGTGACCTAACTTCTTCTCTGCTTCTCCAACCACGAGAATGTTCTCTAGCGCTTCTAAGCAAACCGTTATGACCTTCAGATCCGAGCAAGTAAGGAGATCGCATATCGGTTTTATACAGCCTTGGTTCACCATAAACCTGAGAAGAAACAATGGATATATATATAACAAATCAATGACCTTCTTTAATTGACGGAAACATTTGTTTTCTGTTTATGTGTTTTACTTGATTTGATCATGAGTGCCACCAGAAGTAGCATTTGAGATTGCCCAAGCAGCTTCTTTTTTTACTTCAAATTCTGCACTTTGAAGCACCCAAACAAGGGACTGGATTATACCTGCTTCAATCACTGCCTGCACATCCGGGTTTTAATAAAAATCAGACACGGGAAAGTTCAACTTTCAGCTTTGTTGTTAAGTGCCATATATAAAACTAAACTCACTTGTATCTGATCTGCAATCCCAGCTGTAATGTTTGAGATAGTCCAGCAAGCTTCCTTCTTGATACTCTTCTTGTAAGTGTTTTTTAAAAGGTCCAATAGACAAGGAAGCGCTTGATGGTCGATAACCATCTGTGTTAGGAGAATAAGTTAGAGACACATTTTCTTCTGAAAACTCGAAAGTAGAAATATATTATATGCACCTGAGTCTGTAGATCATCGCCGGTTACAATATTTCCAATGGTACGAAGAGCGGGAATCAGCACTGATGGTGACGAATGGCTAAGCAGAGGAAGAAGAAGCATATAATTCAGATAGTGTATATTCATGCCTGGCCTGTAAAATTAAGATCACTATCAGATGCTTACGCTAAGAGCTCGATGAGGCGAGGGACAACTCCTGCTTGGATGACCGCTTCTATTCTGTCATTTGAATTATCCGAGAGGTATGACAGGGCCCAGCATGCATCTGTGAGAACTTCTTCATCTGTTGATTGCACAAGGCGCTCAAGAACTGGTAAAGCTGGTTGTGTCTGCTCAGAAAATGTAAAGAAACAACATATCAGACGCATGTTAAAAATATTGTAGAGAGTTCATGATCGGTCAATAAAAAGAGTGTATAATCTTTAAGAAAACCTGTTCAAGTGAAGGTTGGGGCTTCCCTCTGCAGAAGTTTGATAATGTCCATGTAGCATTCCTCAACATTGAAAGCTTTGTATTCTCATTGAATTGAGTCAGAAGAGGCATCATGGCACCATAACTTAGGACAAGATCACGGCATTTTGGTGAGTCTCCAGCAACATTTCCCAACGCCCAAACAGCCTATACTCAGGAAATAAAAAAATAAAAAAAACAGACCTCAATGTGGTAACAGTCTCATTGAATTTACTCCTAAGGTCTAAGAGTTTCTCTGAAAACATTAGAAAAACAAACCAACAACAGTGGGGATTTGAAGCAAATACCTGTTCGCGGACATCTTCGCTTGCAGAGCTGAGAAGTTGGATGAATATCGGGACAGCGCCACTTTCAATGATGACATTCGTATTCTCTGATGTCCCTGAAGCAATATTGGTGAGCGCCCAAGCTGCCTCAAACTAAAAGCACAAGACATAAATGAACAGCAAAAGGCAAGTTAACAAAATTACATCAAACTAGTAAGTAAACTATCATATCTATCCATAAAAAAAAAAACCAAAATCGCAGAGATCAACTCACCTGAAGTTTGGGGAAGTCATCCCTGGAAAGAAACTTCACAACACGAGGAACAACACCAGAGTGTACAACCTCATTGATAGGAGGGTTTTGCTCTACAAATATTAAAAAAACAAATTGCTAAAGACTTCCCAACCCAAAACGCTGATTGTCATATACTACTACTACTATTGATTGATGATTAATAATAACATAAAATCACAAACCAATCGAAAGCAGTTTCCGCAAGAGATTTGTCGCCTCCAATTGTGAATTGCTATCCTCTGACCAGATTCCATCTACCAATGCTGGTAGATTTTCTTTTAACTGCAACACGAAGAAGAGACAACTATAATAATAATCCACAAATCTACTCTCTCTCTCAGGTAGCTAAAAGCAAAATCTGACAATCTCCGTTGAGATATTAAACTCTAATTCTCTCTACATGTCAAATTCAACACACAGAGCTCAACCTAGATCCCATATAGCAAATCTCCAGTTCAATTAGAAACAAACACTTGCAATCTAATACAAAAATCGATCTCCAATTACATAATTCATATGAAGTAGATACGATCCCTAAACCAAAACAAAATCAATCTCCAATTAGATCCATAAAAAAAAAAAGAAATCATCGGAAAGGTGAAATCGTAAACACAAGAAAAGAATTCACATACTTGCTTGGCTGAAGAAAGATCCTGTGACGCGGCTGAGCCAAAAGCCGCAGAAGAAGCCGTGAGTCCTTCGCGCCGCTTCTTCTGTAAATTCTCCTCTCTCTTGTTCTTCCTGATCTCAACCATGTTATCCTCTCGCCTCCGCCGTCCTTCATCCGCATCCACCGCTACTTTGTACCGATTCCTTCGTACCTCCGTCTTCGCGCTCGGTCTGAGAGACATCGCCGCTAAATCGAATTCGAAATCGGAAGAGAGTATCAACGATCGGAAGGTTTTTTTTTTTTTTTTTTTTAACAAACAACACCACACCACACCACACACACGAGTTCGATTGAAGAGAGTAGTGGGGGTTGTATTAAGTAAGGGTTTTGGAGTTTTGATGCGAGTGTATATTTATACAAAGAGCGTCTACACGATTCAGGAGACTTGTTGTTAATTAAATCCAATATTGACCCTGCCTCTTGTTATTAATTACGACGCTGCCACGTAATTCTTTTTTTTTGTTTTCTTTTCTTTTTTTGAATTTGAATCTTAACGTCTCTCTGCTTTTTTAGGTACACCGACTAATTATGGGATTAACCCTAAATACAAATATATCTTTTCCTTTATTCTCTCCACGCAAATATTTTATTTCCTTTTCTGCAGCAAATGTTTTGATTTAGAGAGGCTTTTAAAAGGCCCAAATATATTAATGATTACATAGCCCAAACTTGACTTAAATATAGCTCCCAACGTAACAAGACGATTCTGAAATGGGGGTTAAAAGGTCAATGTGAGTGAGAGCATTACAAAGCGAGATTAAACTTTAAACATAGCAGCCACACTCCACAAAACTATTTGCTCTTCTATGCATCTTGGAAAGATGAGAACAATATGCACAAACAAACTTTGTTTGCTATATGAATATGATGTGTTATGCATCTGGNCGTCTTCGCGCTCGGTCTGAGTGACATCGCCGCTAAATCGAATTCGAAATCGGAAGAGAGTATCAACGATCGGAAGGTTTTTTTTTTTTTTTTTTTTAACAAACAACACCACACCACACCACACACACGAGTTCGATTGAAGAGAGTAGTGGGGGTTGTATTAAGTAAGGGTTTTGGAGTTTTGATGCGAGTGTATATTTATACAAAGAGCGTCTACACGATTCAGGAGACTTGTTGTTAATTAAATCCAATATTGACCCTGCCTCTTGTTATTAATTACGACGCTGCCACGTAATTCTTTTTTTTTGTTTTCTTTTCTTTTTTTGAATTTGAATCTTAACGTCTCTCTGCTTTTTTAGGTACACCGACTAATTATGGGATTAACCCTAAATACAAATATATCTTTTCCTTTATTCTCTCCACGCAAATATTTTATTTCCTTTTCTGCAGCAAATGTTTTGATTTAGAGAGGCTTTTAAAAGGCCCAAATATATTAATGATTACATAGCCCAAACTTGACTTAAATATAGCTCCCAACGTAACAAGACGATTCTGAAATGGGGGTTAAAAGGTCAATGTGAGTGAGAGCATTACAAAGCGAGATTAAACTTTAAACATAGCAGCCACACTCCACAAAACTATTTGCTCTTCTATGCATCTTGGAAAGATGAGAACAATATGCACAAACAAACTTTGTTTGCTATATGAATATGATGTGTTATGCATCTGGCTTTGCCATATATATGGATACTGGATACACCTTCCAGGCTTCCACCATATCAACTAATTAGCAACAACTCTCATATATACGTACTGCTAGAAGCTAAGGAGTTACATTCAGCTACGTACTGTCATTCCAAAAAAATTTTTAAAAAAAAACACAAAAAGCTAGCTGCAGTTTGGTTCTAGCATCATGACTTTAAGAGGATATATAAAGTTATAAATACATAACTAATATAAATTACGTACAAATTCATCAATTAATACAAATACACTCAAGAATCTATAACTGAATCCATTTTACCCTTACATGAAAATTATTTTATTCAATAAAAAGAAAAACAAAATTTTCCCGCCAAAAATATTAAAATTTATACCTTTTTAAAACATTGTAAACGCTTTTAAAAACCTTGTAAATGCTTTTAAAAGGTTTTTAAACACCTTGTAAATGCTTTTAAAAGGTTTTTAAACACCTTGTAAATGCTTTTAAAAGGTTTTTAAACACCTTGTAAATGCTTTTAAAAGGTTTTTAAACACCTTGTAAATGCTTTTAAAAGGTTTTTAAACACCTTGTAAATGCTTTTAAAAGGTTTTTAAACACCTTGTAAATGCTTTTAAAAGGTTTTTAAACACCTTGTAAATGCTTTTAAAAGGTTTTTAAACACCTTGTAAATGCTTTTAAAAGGTTTTTAAACACCTTGTAAATGCTTTTAAAAGGTTTTTAAACACCTTGTAAATGCTTTTAAAAGGTTTTTAAACACCTTGTAAATGCTTTTAAAAGGTTTTTAAACACCTTGTAAATGCTTTTAAAAGGTTTTTAAACACCTTGTAAATGCTTTTAAAAGGTTTTTAAACACCTTGTAAATGCTTTTAAAAGGTTTTTAAACACCTTGTAAATGCTTTTAAAAGGTTTTTAAACACCTTGTAAATGCTTTTAAAAGGTTTTTAAACACCTTGTAAATGCTTTTAAAAGGTTTTTAAACACCTTGTAAATGCTTTTAAAAGGTTTTTAAACACCTTGTAAATGCTTTTAAAAGGTTTTT
Source organism: Camelina sativa (assembly GCF_000633955.1). Classification (NCBI taxonomy): domain Eukaryota; kingdom Viridiplantae; phylum Streptophyta; class Magnoliopsida; order Brassicales; family Brassicaceae; genus Camelina; species Camelina sativa. The sequence continues at coordinate 1,427,839 of NC_025686.1, forward strand.
AAACACCTTGTAAATGCTTTTAAAAGGTTTTTAAACACCTTGTAAATGCTTTTAAAAGGTTTTTAAACACCTTGTAAATGCTTTTAAAAGGTTTTTAAACACCTTGTAAATGCTTTTAAAAGGTTTTTAAACACCTTGTAAACGCTTTTAAAAACTTTTTAAAAGCATTTACAAGGTTTTTAAAAGCGTTTACAATGTTTTAAAAAGGTATAAATTTTAATATTTTTGGCGGGAAAAAATTTTCGATTTTGGCAGGAAATTTTTTTTTTTTGACGGGAAAAAATATTTTTTTCGGAAAAAATTTTCGATTTTTGGCGGGAAAAAAAAATTTGGCGGGAAACTTTTTGGCGGGAAAATATTTTCGATTTTGATGACTGTACATTCTTGCTGTCACTCAAAAAGGTTAATTTGGTCATTTTGTATATAAAGAGGGGTAGTTTTAAAAATGGTCAACATAAAGGGGTATTTTTAAAAAGGGGTATGGAAAAAGGGGTATTTTTGAGAATGCCCCAATATATACGCACATCTCCATGCATATATGTACGTAAATTCGTTTAATATATAAAATATGCTTAAATGACTAGAATTACAATATGCGTTTTAGACCATCATCATCTCTGATTTAGCTTTGTAACGTTCTGTATAAGCCTGGTTTTGCAACCTCATTTGTTCATAAAATCTCACAATAAACTCCTCAGCTTTCGCATCAATCATCTCATCACCTCCATCATCATTACCATAATCATCATCATCATCATCATAATCATCTTCATCGAGACAATCCATATCACGCAACGACTTTGCTGATCCATATCCCGCGATTCCCGAAGAGCAAGAACTAGACGTCGCCGTGAAAACCTCGACCATCTCCGATACCTGATCGTCACTACTCGCCGCAACCTCCTCCATGGCCGCCGGAGAAGACGATGGTGGAGTTATCGTAATATTTGACGATGGCAGTGTCTTAATATCGTCGTTTCTCAACTGACGAAAGGAATCGGCAAATCTTCCCCAAAACCCGTTATTAAACGGCTTGCTCCTCCTCCTCCGACGGCGAAGCATGTACAAAACCACACCGATCACATGCAAACCACGTGACCGTTTCTTCTTCATCATATTCTTGATCTCTTCTTGGCCACCATCGATCATCATCTGATTTTGAATTTCCATATATGGTGATTAAAATTGAGTCAAGATGGGGGAGACTTTTCCCTGCTCATAGCAGGGAAGAGAGATTTTGGAAGAAGATCCCAAGGTTCTTTTGCGTACAAACCAAGTCTATTTATATGAGAATAAAATAAAAGGGTGTATTTTACTATTTTAAAAAGTGTATTGGGGTGAAAGCTGTAAGTCATGAAGAGTTTGGGGTTTAATAGTGAAAGTTAAGGCTGTCTCTTAACTGCTTTTGTTACGAGAAGCGGAAGTTAAAAGAAAAACAAAAGACAGCTAAAACCAAACATATATTATTTAATATTACTAGTACTAATTGTTCTGTTAATCAAATTAGTTATTGGCTTAATTTAATTGTAGTACGTCGTCGTTGATGCATACTTTATCATCTCCATGCACTGANTATAAGGTTTCTACCTTATAAAAGCCTTATAAACATCTTGTAAAGGCTTTTACAAGATATTTTAAAGAGTTTTAAAAGGTTTTTTAAACAACTTGTAAACGCTTTTACAAGATTTTTGAAAGGTTTTTAAAAGGTTTTAAAAGGTTTTTAAAAGGTTCTCAAATAGTTTTTAAAAAGATTTTTAAAAGGTTTTTAAACATCTTGTAAACGCTTTTATAATGTTTTTAAAAACCTTGTAAAAGTTTTTATAAGATTTTTAAAAGGGCTTTAAAAGGTTTTAAACACCTTGTAAATGCTTTTAAAAAGTTTTTAAAAGCGTTTACAAGGTGTTTAAAAACCTTTTAAAAGCATTTACAAGCTTTTTAAAAGCATTTACAAGCTTTTTAAAAGCATTTACAAGGTTTTTAAAAGCGTTTACAATGTTTTAAAAAGGTATAAATTTTAATATTTTTGGCGGGAAAAAATTTTCGATTTTGGCAGGAAATTTTTTTTTTTTGACGGGAAAAAATATTTTTTTCGGAAAAAATTTTCGATTTTTGGCGGGAAAAAAAAATTTGGCGGGAAACTTTTTGGCGGGAAAATATTTTCGATTTTGATGACTGTACATTCTTGCTGTCACTCAAAAAGGTTAATTTGGTCATTTTGTATATAAAGAGGGGTAGTTTTAAAAATGGTCAACATAAAGGGGTATTTTTAAAAAGGGGTATGGAAAAAGGGGTATTTTTGAGAATGCCCCAATATATACGCACATCTCCATGCATATATGTACGTAAATTCGTTTAATATATAAAATATGCTTAAATGACTAGAATTACAATATGCGTTTTAGACCATCATCATCTCTGATTTAGCTTTGTAACGTTCTGTATAAGCCTGGTTTTGCAACCTCATTTGTTCATAAAATCTCACAATAAACTCCTCAGCTTTCGCATCAATCATCTCATCACCTCCATCATCATTACCATAATCATCATCATCATCATCATAATCATCTTCATCGAGACAATCCATATCACGCAACGACTTTGCTGATCCATATCCCGCGATTCCCGAAGAGCAAGAACTAGACGTCGCCGTGAAAACCTCGACCATCTCCGATACCTGATCGTCACTACTCGCCGCAACCTCCTCCATGGCCGCCGGAGAAGACGATGGTGGAGTTATCGTAATATTTGACGATGGCAGTGTCTTAATATCGTCGTTTCTCAACTGACGAAAGGAATCGGCAAATCTTCCCCAAAACCCGTTATTAAACGGCTTGCTCCTCCTCCTCCGACGGCGAAGCATGTACAAAACCACACCGATCACATGCAAACCACGTGACCGTTTCTTCTTCATCATATTCTTGATCTCTTCTTGGCCACCATCGATCATCATCTGATTTTGAATTTCCATATATGGTGATTAAAATTGAGTCAAGATGGGGGAGACTTTTCCCTGCTCATAGCAGGGAAGAGAGATTTTGGAAGAAGATCCCAAGGTTCTTTTGCGTACAAACCAAGTCTATTTATATGAGAATAAAATAAAAGGGTGTATTTTACTATTTTAAAAAGTGTATTGGGGTGAAAGCTGTAAGTCATGAAGAGTTTGGGGTTTAATAGTGAAAGTTAAGGCTGTCTCTTAACTGCTTTTGTTACGAGAAGCGGAAGTTAAAAGAAAAACAAAAGACAGCTAAAACCAAACATATATTATTTAATATTACTAGTACTAATTGTTCTGTTAATCAAATTAGTTATTGGCTTAATTTAATTGTAGTACGTCGTCGTTGATGCATACTTTATCATCTCCATGCACTGATAATCAACGTGTTTGGGGTCATTATAGACACGTGATCGGATATTCGAAGGCCAGTAGTACCTGATCCGCTTTCTATATAATGCTTTGTGAAGTAACCAAAAACAATGCAATTATAGGCTTATAGCCTAGTAAACTATATTACTACTGTACCATCACAAGAGACAGAAACCACCTATTGATGTATATAATGTTGTAGAGACTTACTTACTTCCTGGATGGACTTTGCTGGTGGAGGATGAAATACTATGTTATACTGAACATTAAGAAAAGAGTGGCATCGGCGAATATATGTCATTCTCGGTTAAACATGGATCCTTCAATTCAATCTATTGTCGAAGGAGAAACACCGATATTTGATTCTCATGTTTAGACGGTTTCAACTTCCCCTGTTGAGAAGTGTAGGCATTTTTTTGTGACAGTTGATCTTGGGTGGAATTAAGCTCTGTTGTTTTGATGTTGATGCTTGCTGATCAAAAGCTTTTCGATAAAGTGAAAATAAAAAGAAGATATTGCTCCAAATTCTAAAACTTCTAACTCGAGTACTATAGCAATTTCTTTGATTTATTATGTACGTAGGAGGCTGCATAGCATCCAACATTGAGTTATTGTCAAAACAGCAAACATTTGGTTTAGAAGCATGGTTAATGAACCCAAAAGAAGAAAGAAACATCATCTCTAATGGACATGTTAGAAATGCTACATCGAAAGGGAAAAGAGACCAAGATTGACGTTTTGCACATATATATATATACGATACGAACTTGTTACATTTTAAAGTATTTTGAGTTTTACTTTACCTTTTATCAATGCTTTTACTGAATCGTATATGGATTCATCTTATATTAATTTAGTTTTGAGTTTAGTTTTCATTTATTAATGTGCGTTTTATTGTATATGATTACTTGCGATAAAAAGAAGAAGAGAAAAAAAATCGTTTATTTTAAGAATTCATATATAGTGCATGGAGTCAAATAATTGTGGACATAGCCACCTAAAATTAAAAATAATTAAAACTGTGGTCTACTATAGTAAAATAATATATAAGTACGATGATGTTTGGTGTACAATATACATTCACCCACCCACCCAAAAAAGAAAGCGTAGAAAAAGTCCATCAAAGTAAAAGAAAAGTATTGGAGAGAGAGAAAGACTTGAAAGAAGATTTCAGATTCAATTTTTCTTCTTTCTTCATCAAAATCTTGTAGAGAAAGACCATGGATTCTGAGGGAGTGTTAATGCCGTTGGTCCATGAGCATCCTTTGGAGGTAAACCATTCTTACCATCCTTGGCACCCTCTTAAGCTCCACACAGGTAAGCCACCAGACTATTCTGACAGAGCATGTCGTCTTTGCCTAAGAATGGTTGATGAGATGTTTTATCATTGTTCTTCGTGTAACTTTACCTTGGATATGGGTTGTGTTTCAAACCCACCACCAAAAACTCTGATGGATTTGAAAGCTCATGATCATCAACTCACCCTTCTCCCAAGACTCGATTCTTTTACATGTAATGCTTGTGGGCTGAAGGGATCTCGAAGCCCTTACGTATGTTTTCAATGTGGTTTCATGATCCATCAACACTGTCTTAACCTTCCACGCCTCATAAACATTAATAGGCATGATCACCGTGTTTCTCGAACTTCCATTCTTGGTGTTGTGAATTCTGTTTGTGGAGTTTGTCACCAAAAGGTGGATTGGACTTATGGAGGTTATTCTTGTCAGCGGTGTCCTAGTTATGTCGTTCATTCGAGATGTGCTACTAGATATGATGTGTGGAACGGGATAGAACTCGAAGGAGTACCTGAAGAAATAGAAGATATAGAGCCGTTTGTGGTGATAGATGACAACACAATACAACATTTCAGCCACAATGAGCATTACCTAAAACTCCACGTTAATGGTGTTCTGTGTGATGACAACAAGCGGTGCAGCGCGTGCAGCCATCCCATATGTCTCCAGTCCTTCTACGGATGTATGGACTGTGATTTTATTCTCCATCAAAACTGTGCTGGATTTCTTAGAAAGAAACGACATGTGCTACACAATGAACGACTTACTCTAGTGACAACCGATAACAAATTCTTTACATGTCATGCTTGTGGTAACATGTCCAATGGTTTCAGGTACCAGCATGGGGATATAAAAATCGATGTTCGGTGCAGTTCAATTTCTGAGCCATTTGTCCATTCAAGTCATCCTGATCATCCCTTATATTACACTGTATTACATGAGTGTAGATTTTGCCATGGTTGCAACACGAATCGTTACCATGTGCTTAGATGCATTGAAGATGGTTGCAAATTTTCATTGTGCTTCAAATGCGCCACTCTACCACTAGTGGTAAAGCACAGAGTTGAAAATCATCCTCTCTCACTATGCTATGGAGAAAAGGCAAGTGGTAAATACTGGTGTGATATTTGTGAGAAAGAAACTAATCCAGAAACATGGTTCTACACATGTAAAGATCACCAAGCTAGTTTGCATAGAGATTGTGTGCTCGGAGACTTTTTAGGTCTGATGCCAAGAAGCACAATAGAGGGTGACCCTGAATTATATGAGGTGGTGCTCAATAACAGTATATATCGTCCATTATGCAGAAAGTGCAAGTTGCATTGCATTTACCCTATCGTCGTGAAGATGCTTGGAACCTCAGATGAATACTTGTGCTCTTTAAGATGCGCCACTTACGATTAAAGCCCAAAATGAAACAGAAAGCATGCATGTTAATGTATCGTTATTTCTTTAGATTTCTTGTGTCATTTCTTTTACAAGTTCATTTGCATTGTGAATTGATTTCCTTAATGTATCGATTTGATATATATGATATGTATCTAAAATTTTTGCAGTCTTAATTTGATATGATCTACCTGGTTTTCTACACAATCTTCCCATATCTCTTAGTTTGATGAAGTAACCAAAAACAGTAAAGTTATATATAAATCTTGCAAACTGACTCTCCGTAATTTTTTCTCAAGCTCTAAAATCTGCATAACGTAAAAGTCAGCCAATCATGTGATCTAAAAAAAATTTATAAAAACGATGTGAAAACTAAATTCAAGTTTCTTATTTTAATATCTAATTTAATAGATTTTAAGGATTATTATATGTTAAATAAGAAAATATAAAATAATTAATTTCTCGTGGAGTGTGAATATATATATATTTTTTTTTGCTAAACTGCAAATATCATATAAAATGAAATAGTAGTGTTTCCACCCTTACAATTGTTTTCTTGGCAAAAAAATAAAACAAGAGAACAATAAATCTCAGTCAAGACTGATTCCTTACAACCAACAACTCATTAGTTTCTCAAACCGTTTGTTTAAGCGCCTAGCGATGATCACGTTCCTTATCTCCCGGTAAATGCCTTTGAAGAGTACAGATGGTAGCACTTGAGCTTGATTATGAAGAAGGTTGTTTCTCTGTTTCCAAATGGCATATATGACTGATTGAGCAACCAGTTTCCTAAGCGTTGGTGGGGACCTGCAATTCTTTGTTCTTGTCCATACAATCAAGTCCAACCAAGAGGTGAAAGATAACTGAGGGAGGTGTAGTCTCACTCTTACTGCTTCCCAAAGGACGAGGGCATAATCACAATGTAGCATCAGATGATCCCTCGATTCCAACTGAGAAGAACATAGATCACAAGTTGTATCGATATTCAGTCCCCAATGAGCAAGCCTTACTTTCGTTGGAAGACAGTTAAGGTTTGTGACCCACATATTGAACGCATGCTTCGGTATTGCTCCCTTGTACCAAACCGTGTGAAACCAATCAACCAAGTCTGCTCTGGGTCGTACGCTAGCCCAAGTGCGAGATGAAGAGAAGCCTTCACATATATGATCCTGCACCACCCAGTCATAAGAGTCCATACCTTGATCATCATGAGGAATTTGAATGGTTGTTAGATAAATCTGGAGGTTTAGGGCCTGGTCCGATCTCGGGTTGGCGATAATCCATCCATCACTTGCGCAAAGTTCACGAACTTTGGCATTTTCGGGAACTCGCAAATCCCTGGGGCCATCCGCACCGATATAGTCAATGAGGGGGCCATAAGGAGTCCATATATCATACCAAAAACTGGCTGACCTTCCATTTCCCACATTACATCTGACAAATTCCCTTGCCAAACCTCGTAATCTTAATAAGCTTTTCCAGTTCCATGAGTCTGAAACTTTCTCCGACTGGTCCCAGAAACTTAACCGAGAATTCCAATTTTGGTGTTTATGCCAAGCTACCCACAGTGAACCACTATTGGAGAATAATAGCCAGATCATGCGGAGACAGAAAGTTTTGTTTAAAGGTGCAAACCTCCGAAGACCCAGGCCTCCCTCTTCTTTTGGCAGACAGACTTGAGACCAAGCTACTTTTGCCATTCCTCTAGAGTCACTTCTGCCTGACCATAGAAACTGGGAGCACAAGGATTCAATTTTTCTTATACAACCCAAAGGAAGGATGAATGTAGAGATCCAAAAGGTTACAATTCCTGAGATGACTGTAGCTAGAAGTTGGACTCTACCCGCAAAAGATAAGGATCTGACAGACCATGAGTTGAATTTAGCTTGGATCTTCTCAATCAATGGTGCATATTCAGCCACTTTCAATTTTCTACTCATCAAGGGGAGTCCCAAGTATCGAATAGGGAGCGAGCCAGTAGCAAATCCATAGGAAGTTAAAGCCTCAGTTTCTGCCTGGCTCAATCCTGCATGAAATATTTGAGTCTTCTCTGGATTCATGTGCAGACCAGACCAACCAGCAAAGTCTTCGAGAGTTTCATAAATACCGTGAAGAGAAGAGCTGTCTCCATTGAAGAAGATCATCATGTCATCAGCAAACATCAGGTGAGATATCTTCAAATCGGAGGTGTTTGGGTGATATGAAATGTACCCTGAGTCAAACCTGGACTGAAGGAGATTTGAGAACACCTCCATCGCTAAAACAAATAAGTAAGGAGAAAGGGAGTCTCCTTGCCTTAGACCTTTGGTACTTTTGAAATATCCTCCCGTCTGACCATTTACCAAAACAGAGAAGGAGGCGGTGGACATGCATTCTTGAATCCAACCTATGAATTTTTCTGGCAATTCGATTGCTCTCAACATTGCTATAATGAAATCCCACATGATTGTGTCGAAAGCTTTCCGCAGGTCCACCTTGAGCATTGCACTAGGCGCCACATTTTTCTTGTTATAACCATGAACTATCTCCGTAGCAAGGAGAACATTCTCCAGCAACAGTCTGCCTGGTAAGAAAGCTGATTGGGAGTGGTTGATTATAGATGGGAGGATCTCCTTAAGCCTGCCTGCCAACAGCTTTGAGATTACCTTATAGAGAGTATTTAGACAAGAGATAGGTCTGAACTCTGACATGGAAGATGCATTTTGAATTTTGGGGATCAAAACCAAATTTGTGGTGTTCCACTGCTTCAATATTTGACCCGATCTGAAGAATTCTTGCACTGCTTTTGTAACTTCTCCGCCAATGACAGGCCAACAAGCACAAAAGAATTCCGGTGTGTAACCGTCTGGACCAGATGCTTTATTTTTTGGAAGACTGATGAAAGCTGCTTTTATATCTTCGGTTGAGAAAGGAGCCTCTAGAGATGCTATATCTTGAGGAGAGCATCTGTAGCTCAGCAGATTTGAGATATCCTCCTGAATGAAGTTTGGTTGGTCTTGATACCCTCCCAGGTTACTTTGAAAGAACTCCACACAAACGTCTTGGATACCTTGTTGTGACTCTACTCGACTGCCATGTTGATCCGTAAGAAAATGAATATGATTCATTGATTGTCTAGCAGAAGCCATTTTATGGAAGTAGGACGTGTTCATATCCCCTTCCCGAAACCAGGTTACTCTGGATCTTTGAAGAAAGAAACTTTCCTCTGCTGTAGATAGGATGTTCCACTTCCTCTGGCAATCAAGCTCAATCTCAGCATTTGAAGAAGTTGGATGAGAAAGCATAATGTTTTGAGCCTCACTTAACTTTTCTAGAGCTTCTTGAGTTCTCTTTTCCAGGTTAGAATAGTTTTGCTTACTGAACTCCTTGATAACTCGCTTCAACACTTTCAACTTCCTTGAGACTCTAAACATAGCAGATCCAACAACATTTAGAGAGAACCACTGCTCGCCAATCAGGGGGAGGAAGTTTTCATTTTTCAGCACATAATTGTAAAACCGAAACGGTTTTTTTGATCTAGGATTTGATGCGTCCAGAGTCACCTCACAACAGGAATGATCAGAGAAAAGAGGTTCACCAAACTGTCCCATGGATACAGGAAAGAGTGACGACCACTTATCATTCACAAGAATGCGATCGAGTTTCTTAGCAACTGGATCCCTCTTCCTTTTGTTCCACCAAGTGTAAGTGTTTCCCCTGTAATTTAGATCCACTAGCTCAGCATTCATCAAGGTGTCCTTGAAAATTCTGGTAGATCTATCAACATTAGGTCCTGAGGAAGTAGAATGCTCATTTGGGGATAATATCTGATTGAAGTCTCCCATAACCAACCAAGCTTTGTTCAAAACCGTATTTGATGTAGAGAAAGAGACAAGCTCATCCCAAAGAAGCAACCGAGATGCCTCATCATTTGCCGCATAGACCGAGGAAACAATGAAGGATTCAGAGCAATCTGGAAGCTTCACTTCGCAGCAAATCATTTGGAGAGACTTTGTTATAATATCCACTTTGACACTCGGGTGCCATAACAACCAAATTTTACCTAAATCCGAATATTCATAATTATTATCAAAAGACCAACCTGGCAACAATGCATTAAGGAATTTCTGTTGCTTTGGTTGCTTGACATGAGTCTCCACCAGACTCCCAAAAAGAGGAAGATGGCGTCTATGCCATTTCTTAAAACCGCGGCGGTGTGAGGAAGAATTTAATCCGCGAACATTCCAACAAAAAACGTCTATACACATGATTGTTTATGGGATTTGGGGCCTTTGCCCCTGGCACTTCGTTGTTGTCTTTGAGACAACACTTCCGTGAACCTCTCTTCATCTTCTAGATCTAATTCATCTTCTTCAGATTGACTAGATGGTTGGTCCGAAGAATCCTCCTCTTCCTTAGAGGACGATTTGTCGTCTAACCCTTGATCAATACGACTTCTCGATCCCTTGGGAATTGGGAGAGAGACCTCACCCTTTGATGAAGAGGACTCCTTTGACATAGACGGGGTGGAGTTTTCCAAGGAAAGAACCTTGTTTCGAGAGCCAACCCTCACCCATTCTCCCTCCTTTGCCATTGGTTTTGGGGTTTTTGATCGTCTTCTCCTGGGCTTAGCCTTCGGAGTCTGCTGCTTATTTCGGAGACAGTCCTCCGAGGAGTGGAGAGTAGAATTACATCCTTTACAAAGGATTGGGGCAGCACGACACCGCTTCAGGCTATGTCCCACCTCTTTGCAAAAGGCACAAACAGGAGGCATCCAAGGACTTGAAACCTCAATACGTCTTATGTCGCCTGAGTCGAATTGTACATTTACCGCCTCAGGGAGGGGCTTTCTCGGGTCGATGATCGTGAAGACCTTTGCTACTTCAAGATTTCTTTTGCTTGCCGTGTCAGGATGAAGAAATTTGGGGTGGCCAACCAAGCTCGCAATTCTCTCCAATCCTCCCTCATTAAAGAATTGGAGGGGAACCTTCCGAAGCTCCAACCAGATTGGCGCTGATGAGAGTTCAGGTTTCACCGGAATGACACCCGGTTCCCATTTCGCTACAAACATTGTTTGGCCTTCAATTTGCCAGAGGCGTTGGTTTAAAACCCAATTCTTTGTATTCACATTTGGGATTCAGAAAAGGAAAGCATTTCCTTCCATCTTTGATACCGATACATCCCGAAATTGCTTACTCCATATCCCATTAACAATATTGTGAATTGTTCCTTGAGCAGGAGGGTCGGAGTAAAATTGCCCCAGAATGAAGGATTCCCAAGATTTCTTATGTTTCTCGATTATTGAGTCTGGAATCTTCACACAAGGTTTACTCGAGGGCAGTGTGAAGGCTGTGCCAACCTTTTTCAGTCTCGTTGATGTTCCCTTGAACATGTCGCACCAACTTTCTTCTTCAGCCGGTGTATTAACTGTAGCAGATACTGGGCTTGCCGCAACAACCGAAACGGGTGCAGCTTGCGCAGATGAGGTGGGGAGAGTCTGAGCCGTAGCTAGTTTCTCAGCCAGTGAAGGAGGTACCTCTGAAGATTCGACTCCTTTTTGCTCAACCGATTGACCTTGAGTTTCCAGATCTAGAGCAGGTCTTAGATCTGGTTTTTTGGTGGCGACCGAGACTGTCTTAGAGACTGCTGCGAGGTCAGCCATACCAAGTGGGAGAGTGCCTTCGACGGTGGAGGTAACTTTCTTAGAAACAGCTGAAGAGACGGACTCCGGAGAGGAGGATCCTCCCTTCACAGGATTCAATTTTCCACTGGAAATGGGTTTCTTGAGACGGTTTTGTTTCCCCATGGTAAAGCTTGGGCTTGGCGATTCGGAAGATGCGAGGATCCGGCGCCGTTGAAGACGCCGGAGGTTTGCTGAGAACAAAACCACTGTTCACCGGTTTGGGAGAAAAGACGCACTTGGGAGAGAAACCTGTTTTGTCGTGGAGTGTGAATATATATATATATATGATATATCTTACTTACCTTGTTGTAATTAATGAATCTCGGCAAATATCTAGTGATGTCTGAGACAATTATGGGTACCGTTGATTCAAACAGAAGAGCAAAGAGTCTGCTATCTCAGCCAGTCTAAACACAGTTCTGTGTTCCCATGTGTACATAAGTAACATTGATTTGAAGCCTTTAATTTACTCTATCTGTCAACTGAAGCGCTTCTGTTCCGATACGTACAATCTTTGAGACCATCTTCCCTGAACTCTCATGTATCGATAAATGTAACTATGTGCAGAGAAATTTAACCAATTATAAACATCATAATATAAAATACTAGTTTTCTCACAAAATACATGTCAAAAAACGTCACAGGCAATAGTAAAACAAGACTTCTTTATACTTTGGCGGTGCCAAGCCTTATAATATTACCAATATAGTGTGGGCGGCACTAATTTGCATGAAGATATATTTTTATTTTATTTTTAACATTATTGTTGTTCCTTTTTTTGGTTGTCAATATCGTTGTTCTAGAAGTTGAGAAATATACATATATATATATATTTTATTTTCATTTTCATTAATCTATATACTTTCTGAGATCCAACAAAGAACGCACGTTACAAATACAGTATCTGGAAATGGAACACGGTTTCGTGGAAACTGGAAACTATGATAAAGAGACAGCCGCAACAACATGATTCAATGGCACACACAACTAAACTAATACAGCCTACTCTCCCAAGTTTTAATTATTCATTACTTTTTAATAATAATCCCTATTTAATTATAATGATAGTTCAATTTTTGTGTATTCGTTTTCTTCTATTAGATTATTAACCCCTATTTTCTAACCGTTGCAAGTTCAGTAATGATCCAGCTTAACTACCACATAATTATAGACTTGGAACTATTCGTTTATCAATTTATTTTATCCAAAATAAAATTGCATTTCTTAAAAGACAAAACTCTTTCTAGTCAAATCATGTAGAACTCTTCTAACACTTTTATTTGTTGTAGCATCTACAAAAATTTGTAATACAAACGGCAAGAACCATTATGTAAATATAACGTATAAACATCTAAGTTAATTTTAAGATAGATTGATAAATAAATGAAAAGAAGACGATATCTAAACGTATACACATCTGGAGATTGAAAACGTGAAACTAATAATTATGTTGAAAACAACAAAAATGTATATGCATAAAGACTAAAAGTCTAATAAAAGCATAACAGACAAAAGAAACAAAACGAAAAAGCATAAATTGAGAAACAAAACGGCTAACACAGCTAAGATATGGTCCGAGTCCAGCCGTGAGTCCGTGACCCACATGAGTTATTTGTAAAAGTTTTTCTTTTAAAATTTTGTTTGTAAACGCTTTTTTTTCCCCCATTTTATGAGTAATGAAGAAAATTAAATGATAATATCTTAAGTTTTTAAATTTCGGGGGCATTCTTGTTTATAGATTTTTGTTTCTTAAATCGAGTACAAAAACTAGTAATAAAAAAAAATATATATTTTATACAAAATAGCTTACTTTATGCACTAAATGTCAGTCACGTTAAATATGATAATTTATTTATTTTTGTTACTCCGCGTTGGGCAAATTGCAAACAGCAAGCAAAAGTTGCACAACTTTTGCGTTTATATATCACACAATCATTTCAAGAAACCATAAGCCACACACAACAAAAAACACTCTTCATTAAGAAAAGAAAAAAAAAAAAACCATATCAGATCAAATCACTACTACAATTATTAAGATTTTGCAGAGTATATATCAAACCATCAATGGCGGATTCGTCTCAGAAGAAAACCAGAAGAAACGCAATAACACATAAAGCATGGAGTCTCGTCAGGATGGCTCTTCTATGGGGAAGAAAAGGTGGAGTTTTCAAAAGATGGCCTTTGTTCGAACTACGTAGCTTGTTCTCCAAGCATCTCAAAGCCCTAGCGCATATGCGTCATCATAGTAGTAGTAACGGTGACCGTTATTACGGAGAACGCCAGCTTTCGTTTGATGAAACGCCGTTATTTAACGTCAAGAAACATTGTCCTACTACATCGTCTATGAGGTTCCTCCTCCTTCCCTGCATTGCTCCTCCCGTAGATTTTGACTACGACTTTGAAATGGACGGTCAGGATTATTCCAATGAGGTAAAATTGTACGGTTACGATGAATTAAAGTATGAATCTTGTACGGAAGAAGATGATGAGGAAGAAGAGAAAGGGGTGGATGTGAGAGCAGAGGAGTTCATTGCTAAGTTCTATGAGCAGATCAAGTTGCAGAGACAAGTCTCTTATTTGGAATACAAACAGCACAAAGACGCCGTATAGTTTATAGATTTATGGTGATGATGCTTATTATTTTTGTTTATTTATGAATGCAGCTTTTGTCTTTTTTCTTTTCTTTTCTTTTGTAGAATATTTTCTAATTACGACAAGCACATAAATATTTCAATTTTTTTTTTTAAATCTTTTTCTTAATTTGCACTCACATATTTCCCCATATATTATGATTTTTTTACCATATGTTATTGTTTAGAAAAATAAATTCATGGTAGTATTAAAGTGGCCCAATTACACCAAAGTGAGAGATTTGATCGATGTTAGTGTCACCAGACCCAGTTTGCTTCAGATCCGGAAATTATTTGGTCCAACCAAATATGGATTCGGTCTTAATAGTTTAGGATAAGTTGGTGCATTTTGGGTCAGATCATCCAATGATTCGATTTGCACTTTCACCATGAAGGAGGGAGTAGGCGTCGTTCGTTTCACGTCGCTGTTCAAACGAATTGATGGAGTGAGTGCAAAGAGAAATTGAAAGCTAATGGGCTCTCAGAGAGCCAAAGTCATAATCTCATAACTCAAAAGCTAAAGTCATAAACTCATAACTCAAAAACCAAAGTCATAAACTCATAACTCAAAAACCAAAGTCATAAACTTAGACAGCAACAATATTCCCTTCCTCTTCAACAAACTTGAACTCTTCATCACCTACGACATTCAAATCAATAAAGTTAAAAATTCATCACCTACAACATTCAAATCAACTGTTGAATTTGAATTCCAACTGTTTCCATACAATTCTGAAACAAATCAATCCTAGACTGAGATCCCTTGACATACTTAATACTATCTCTGATGTTATCCAAAGTTCCACTAAGCACATCCAAACCATCTTGCACAATCAAATTTAAGATGTGCGCTGAACATCTTACATGAAAAAATTCCCTATTGCAAACCAAATCTTTTTGTAGCTTTCTCTTCAAAATACCTTGCATACTATCATTTGCAGAAGCGTTATCTACTGTTAGAGTAAACACCTTCTTCTCTATTCCCCAATCTTTCAATAACTCAATAAGCTTCATTGCTATAGCTACACCAGTATGAGGAGGCGGAAAAGCACAGAAAGATAGTATCTTGGTTTTCAAAACCCAATCAACATCTATGTAGTGAGCTGTTAAGCAAATGTAACCCTCTATTGTTATAGCTCTCCACAAATCCGTTGTCAAACAAATCCTACCAGAGATTTTACTTAAAACTGTCTTAAGCTTACTTTTCTCCATCTCAAAAATCTTGAAACAATCTGATGCTGCAGTATTTCTACTCCAAAACTCTATAGAAGGATTAGCATAAGTAAAAGCCTCCCTAATCTTTTCATATTCAACAAAGGAATATGGGAGATTATGCTGAATTAAAGCCACTGCAATTTTTTCTCTAAAGACAACCATATCCAGCTTCCTATTAATGCTAGGTGTGCTCCCAGGAGTCTTTGAACAAGATCGCATATGGCGATTCATGGTGTTAGTACCATTTCGACTCAGATTCAAACAATAATATCTCTTACAGTGTTTGCATGTAACATCATGTTTACCAGCCTTAGGTCCATCAACATGTTTCTTTCCTAGTGTAAAGTTCTTCCAACATCTAGCATGACGTCTACTAGAAGGTTTTGAACTACTTGTACCTTGTTCAGTAGAAGAAGCAGTTTCCTGAGGTACAATCTCATTTGCTGGTGGCATATCTTCATCAGCCAAACTGTCTTCATCAGCCAAATTGTCTTCATCAGTCAAGTGTTCTTCATTAGCCAATTGATCAATCAGATTTTGACTATCCAAATCCATTATCCTAACCTGAGAGTAGCAAAAAAAAAAACCAATATACTTGACTATCCTTCTCGGTAAAGAATTAATCAATTATTAAAGTATAGAACAATTATTAAAGTATAGAACAATACCATGTCTCCTTCTCTTTCAGCAAAATTCTGGAACCATACGAGATGTTCTTCAGCTCTTGTACTTGGTTGAATCAATCTGAAACGCAAGGAATATCAAAATGATAACCATGTAAGAGTCGTATATACGTATAATTCTCGATGAAATGAAAGAGATGATGAACTCGATGATGAACTCTTAAAAAACAGAAGCTTATCATATTTATATACTCGATGATGAACTCTTAAAAAACAGAGAGAGATTGATTACCAGAGCAAGAGTGCTGGTACCAAAGTAAAGTCTAATGTTTCCCGTAGTAATGATGCTCAGCTTCAAACAATCCCAGCTTCAAACACCTGAATTACATGTTACGCAATGCTATATGAGAAAGATGAATGAAACAATCAGAAATTTACAAGCTTAGAGCTTT
The DNA here is from genome assembly GCF_000633955.1 of Camelina sativa. NCBI lineage: Eukaryota > Viridiplantae > Streptophyta > Magnoliopsida > Brassicales > Brassicaceae > Camelina > Camelina sativa. The sequence goes on from NC_025686.1 coordinate 1,444,466, forward strand.
AGAAAGAGACAGAGAGACAAAGAGTAAAACGGGTGATCAGGTTGGAGACTCATGCTCAAGCAAACTTGACTACACACCTCTATGGTTAGAACTTCTAACAAAAGCTTCGTGCTTTACAGGCACATGATCAAGTGACTAAGTAAGGCAAGATACGGCTGTAAGAGAAACATAGAGATTCGAGTTTGTTCCTTATCATCTAAACAACTTAAAAACTACCGAGAAAAGCATTCTCAATCCCAATCATTTGTTTTTTCAGTGTTTTGCATCAAAGTGTGTTTTATAATAATGCCCATACATATACATATGTAACCCTTAGCCAAAGCAATAAGCTTTGATCAGAAATGAACAAAGTAAGAATTCTGAGTTAAAGATCAAAAACAAAGTCTACACTTCTATTATTTTTGCGATACATCTTGAACTATTAAGGATCAATCAATCACTCATTCAAAAACACAAAAACGTTGTTTCATTGCTGTTTATGAGAAACAACGAACCAGATCAATCAATCACTCAATCAATCAATGCTATTGTGTCTCTATGCATAAACCCATTTACTAAAAAACCCACTAGGTTCATAAGCTCAAATCAAGTTCGTACCTATGAAGAGGTACTTGGAGATCTCACGGCGATTCTTCTCTGATATGATCTGCAAATATGAGAAACAAGGGTCAGTTTGCTTTATACTCAGCATTTGGAATCAGTGTTGGATTAAGGNCATTTACTAAGAAAACCACTAGATTCATAAGCTCAAATCAAGTTCGTACCTATTAAGATTGACAGAGGAAGAGGCGACAGAGAAGGTGACTGCGTTTGTATGTGTTTTGCTTTCACTTCTTCTGCGTTTGCAAGACGAACACGAGAGAAGAAGAAGAGAGTATCTATGATGAACGATGGTTGAATCCTCTCATCTGATGTGAAATTATAAGAATTTGATCTGTAAATACGATTGTAGAAGAAGAAGGAAGAAGACTTTGATGATCGATTGTAAAATCTAATTTTCCCCCAAAATTACATAACCCTAGAATTTTAGAGAATTGGGCATGCCCAATGTCCATATGGTTTTGCCCATTTGGTCATGGTTCAAATTTGGTCTTTGGACCAATGGGACCATTTAATTATTGGGCATGTCCATAGCCCGCCCGTAATAGTTTGGACTGGTCTCGACCATGGGCCGAGAGCCCAATTGACAGCTATAGGCTCTCTTTTAGTCTCTCATTGTAATTGTGCTTTAGTTTGATCCTTTGAGCATCACCAGTGTCTCCATCTTCTTCTTTAATTTTGACCTCTCTACATCACTTAGTAATTGGTTCAGTGAAGAACCAAGGAGAGATGGGGCAACCGGGAGATGAGTCTATGGAGGCGATACTGTACGTTAATGGTATTCGTAGAGGTGTTGCCCTGATGGCTTGACTCATATGACCCTTCTTGAATATCTCAAATTAATCAATTTTAGATACATGATCACTTGACTCTAAGCTCAATTTCTTAAAAATCAATTTTACTCTGGTGTTGGAAATATTCTTCTTAGATATGCAGATATGTGTATGTGTGCCTATTAGTTGAGTTGTGCAACTTTAGATTTTTTATAAACAGAGAGATGTGTTCCACTTTCTCTTTATGTCTCTTAGTTTAAAGATGGCTTGGTAAGGCTATGCTCCAACAAGAGTCAGAGATGATGTTTTTTTCTTCTAACTTGCTCATACTTTTGTTGTTTCCTTTAGATTTAGGACGACTTACCGGGACAAAGCTCGGGTCCGGCGAAGGTGGTTGTGGAGCTTGCACGGTGATGGTCTCTAATTATGACAGAAAATTAAACATATACGTGTGCGTTTCTTTTTCTCTATATGTTGTTGCTTCTGTTTTTCTTAAAAGTTTAGGCCTTCTTGTTGATTCTCTCGACCCCAACTGTAACTTTTGATTGTAGGCATTATGCTCTCAATGCTTGTTTACCACCTCTCTATATAGTATAAGAAAAGGAATGCATGTAATATCCATTGAGGGAGTTGGTCATCGCAAACTTGGCTTGCAAGTTGCACCCCACCCCGTTCAGGTAACTTTACTTTTGCAGCGGTTCTTTCAGGTTCTAGTTTCTTCTCTATTTTGGAGAATCGATGTCGCTAAACCGGTGATGTGTTCTTGTTCTCTCAGGAGTCATTGGCATCTTCCTTAATTAAGACATCGCTTTGGAGTTATTGGCATCTTCTCATGTGTTCTGCTGGGTTTATCAAAGCTATGTCTTAATTAAGGAAGAATGCTCCTGGTGGCTGGTGGAGTTTCGGAAATCTCTAACCCAAAGCTTCTTCTTTCAATTTTTCTTATGGGTTTCTCATCATAAACATGATGTCAAGCAAACTAATAGAGAGACTTTCCCAACCTCACCCATATGACAGCTATGCAGATCTGTATCTCGGAAATGTAGAATTGGAAGACAAAGACACCATGTTGGGAAAGTCTATCTTGTTATAGAATCAAACCTTCAATTCTAAAATAGAGTTGGTGAAAAAGAGCCTAGTACTAGTGTAGCAAAGCTTCGGGATGAGCTAGAGTCTTTAAAAACACAAGGAGTTTTAAAAAAGCACGTGGGAATCACGTGAAGTCTGTTACAAAACTCTGTTTTTCTTCAAAAAAAAATACTCTGTTTCGGTGATCTATCAACTGTGCGTCTGTGCCAGACTGCCAGTTTTGGTGTTTCGTTCGTTTTAATAATAATATGATTTTTCGGATTATACGTTCGTCTATGTTTAGTCATCTAGTGGACTTTTGTTATTAATTTTCCCCACAGTTATATTGTGCACTATTCAACCATAATACTTATTTTTATTGTTGTTAATGAAAGAGAAAGACCACCAATGCAAAAGTCTGATATATTAGAATTCAACTAATAATTTTTTAAGAGTGTCGTCGTTGAGATTAACGAGAGAAGACTTTTGAGACAGGATCATATCTTTGTTGAGATTTCAGATCCAACCTTTTTCTTCTACTTCTTCTTCTTCTTCCCAATCTCTCCTAGTCTAAAGACCATGAATTCTGAGGGAGTGTCACTACCGCTGTTCCACGAACATCTTATGATGCCTTGGAATGATATGAGGAGAGGCGACTGCTGTAGACGCTTTGAAGCTATCAGTGACGGTTACTATTGCAAGTTCTGCGACTTTTTCGTCCATGAAAAATGTGCGGAGTTCTCTGAATATATCGAACACCCATCTCACTCCATTCATACTCTTCGGCTTCGAAATAGACCACGTCATGTATGTGATTTATGTGGAAGGTCCATAAAGGATCTATGCTTTTGTTGTGATCTTTGTGACTTCGACGTGGATTTATACTGTGCAAAGCACCCACCACCGGAGGTTATTGACATCTCCGAGACGCATCACCACAAGCTCACCCTTCTCAAGGACATGAAGCTGATCCAGTTCGTTTGTGATGCTAAATGTGGGAAGGTTTCTTATGGGTTTCCATACAAATGTCTTGAATGTGATTTAGCCTTCCATGTGGATTGCGTATGGCAACCGTCAGAGGCTAAGCATCCCTCACAAGTAAGCCACGCTCACCACTCCTTACATACTCTTAAGCTTCTTACTGGTCAACCACCGGCTTATTCTGATGGAAAATGTCGTCTTTGCGGAAGAAAAGTTGATGATGAAATGTTTTATCATTGTTCGTCGTGTAACTTGACTTTGGATATGCGTTGTGTTTTACACCCACCACCGCAGTCTCTTTTGGATTTGAAAACTCATGATCACCAACTCATCCTTCTCCCAAGACTCATCTCTTTTACATGTAATGCTTGCGGCTTGAAGGGTGATCGAAGCCCTTACGCTTGTTTTGTATGTGATTTCATGATCCATAAAGACTGTTTTGGCCTTCCACGCCTCATAAACATCAATCGACATGATCATCGTGTTTCTCGTACTTCTCTTCTCGGAGTCGTAAATTCTGTGTGTGGGGTTTGTCGGCAGGAGGTGGATTGGACTTGTGGAGGTTATCTTTGTCAGAGGTGTCCTGGCTATGTCGTTCATTCTAAATGTGCTACAAGAAAAGATGTGTGGAACGGGAAAGAACTTGAAGGAGAGCCTGAAGAAACAGAAGATGTAGAGCCATATGTGGTTATAGATGACAACACAATACAACATTTTAGCCACAAAGAGCATTACCTAAGGCTCCACGTTAATGGTGTTCTATGTGAGGACAACAAGCGATGCAATGCATGCATTGATCCCATATCTTTTCAACCCTTCTATTGCTGTATGGATTGTGATTTCATTCTTCACCAAAACTGTGCTCAATTGCCTAGAAAGAAACGGCATGTTCTACACAATGAACGACTTACATTAGTTACAAGCGAGACCAATTTCTTCACATGTGAGGCTTATTTTAGAATGTCCAATGGTTTCAGATATCAGGGTGGGAATAAGACATTTGATGTTAGGTGCGGTTCAATTTCTGAGCCATTTGTTCATCCAAGTCATCCTCATCATTCCTTATATTACATTTCACCAGAGAACAATGAAATATGCAATGGTTGCAACAAGAGAGCAAATTTTGTGCTTAGATGCATTGAAGATAGTTGTGGGTTTGTCTTGGACTTCAGATGTGCCACGTTACCACAAATGGTAAAGCATAGAATTGACGATCATCCTCTCTCACTATGCTATGGTGAAAAGGCGAGTGGTAAATATTGGTGTGACATTTGTGAGAAAGAAACCAATCCGAAGACATGGTTTTACACGTGCAAAGATCACTGGGCCAGTTTGCATATAGAGTGTGTGCTCGGATTCTTTACAGGGCTCATGCCAAGAAGCACACTAGACCTTTTACATATATCAGTTGAGGTGATGCTCAATAATGGTGTATCTCGGCCATTATGCGGGTATTGTAAATCTCGTTGCATGAATCCTATCATCTTGAAGACGATCGGAACCTCAAACTCATACTTTTGCTCTTTACGATGCCCTATTTTGTACTCAAAGCCCGTGCGAATGATGTGAAGATATATTGTTGAAGCCCGAGATGAAATGAACTAATAAAGTATGATGATAAATCGTTGGTTTTTTTTTCTTCTTCTTTTACAATTAAGCGCAAAAAGTATCTTTCAAACTTTCTTAATATTTCTTCTACAATTTCCTTGTTTATCATGTACGTGTTGATTGCATTAATAATGCTATACTGTATAGTCTGTATGTCTTAGGCCATCATTACAGGGAAACATCAAAAGTATTCTAAACCCAAAAAAATTAGAAAATAATGAATAGTGGCTTAGAACACTTTTTTTAGTTCTTGATGTAAAACTGATTTTGGCTCAGTTCTAAGCTGACGTGGCAAGCTGTGAATTGATACAATTTTTTGCAAACAATTTTTCACAAATTAAAAGAGGATCTGATTGAGAATATATGGAATAAATTTGGACATTAAACTATGTAGTAATTAAATAAAATGTTTGTGTGCTTTAATTAAGTAATATGTTTTTTTATCTTTAATGTTTTTTTTGTTACATAAAAATTTGGTATTGTATTTTGAATTTTAGTAAAAGTTTTATAAGTTTGCAATTTAAATGTTATTTTTAAAGTTTTTCTAAATGTAATATGTTTAAGATTATTATATTATTAAATCTTATGATCTTAAACATGTTCTCCTAATAACAAACTTCTTAACAAAAATCTAAACTAATGATCTTACATTATTTTCATAATATTTTAACTCTAAGAACACCCAAAAGTGTTCTCCCACTAAAGATGCCCTTAGGATTTCATATGAAGAACTGATGCAGCGCATTTTCAACGCAAACGTTTGAGCTCATTCATTATTTAGGTTTTGTTTCTTATGGGCTTAATGTATATTTGGGCTTGTATTTGTTTGCTTCTTCTTTCGGTTAGGATTTTCATCATCTTCTTCTTATTTAAAGAGACCGACTCATTATTGATTATTGAATAAACAAATTTTACGAGAGCTTTATGTAAAGCATAGAGAGGAGGATTTTTAACCTAAGAGCTTGTTTTCAAACCCTGCAAGAAAGACTTGCAATACCACGTTGATATCGCTCCCAATCTCGATCCTATCCTTATTGCTTCTTCGTCAAGTTACGACAAATTACGACGTTCTAAGCAAGATCTATTTGTAAATCCAAATTCTCCTAGAGTTCTAACGTTTTCGACAGTTATTAAGCTTTCGCTCTCTATCAAGAACTAATATATTAATATAAATATTCACAAACATTTTAAATTTCGTATAGAATCTTTTAAACATTTTATAAAAATGGAAAAGAAAAACGAAGACAGCTAATAATTATAACCAAAATTGACTAATTTTGGCAAGTGGTTCGTCTTAATAATATTTCATGGTTTTCGAAAACACCAAAAGATTCCTTCGTCTATGTTAAGTCATCTAGTGGATTTTGTAATTGCTTTTTTTAATATAACGACTAAGGATCGTTGAGATTAACGAGACAAGACTTTGATTCGCAAGAAACAACTTTTCTTCTTTCTTCTTCCAAATTTTGTAGTATACGACCATGGATTCTGAGGGAGTGTTGATGTCGTTTCTCCATGAGCATCCTATGATGCCTTGGAATGATCTGAGCAGAGGTGAATGCTGTGGATTCTTTGAAACTATCAGTGATGGTTACTACTGCAAACGCTGCGATTTTTTTGTCCACAAAGAATGTGCCGAGTCCTCCGAAACAGTCAAGGATCCATCTCACTCCATCCACACTCTTTTCCTTAAAAGTCATTACGATAAACACTGCAGCTTATGTGGGATATACATCGAGAATCTATTCTATCGTTGTGATGGCAACTGTGACTTCAGCGCTCATTTACGTTGTCTAAGGAATCCACCACCAGAGGTTATTGACGTTTCTGAGAAGCATCACCATAAGCTCACACTTCTCAAGGAGCGGATCCACTTCGACTGTGATGCAAAATGTGGGAAGATGATAGGTGCACAGTTTCCATACAAATGTCATGAATGTGAATTATTCTTCCATGTGGATTGTGTATGGCGCCAATCAGAGTTAATTCACCCTTCAGAGGTAAACCACTCTTCCCACTCGTGGCACCCTCTTAAGCTCCACACAAGTCCATTACCGGGCTATTCTGATGGAAATTGTCGTCTTTGTGCGAGAAAAATTGATAATAGATTGTTTTATCATTGTTCTTTTTGTAACTTCACCTTGGATATGCGTTGTGTTTTGAACCCACCACAACAATATCTTCTGAATCTGAAAGCACATGATCACCAACTCACCCTTCTCCCACGACTCGATTCTTTTACATGTAATGCTTGCGGTTTGAAGGGAGATCGAAGCCCTTACGTGTGTTTTCAATGTGGTTTTATGATTCATCAAGACTGTCTTGACCTTCCACGCGTCATAAACATTAATCGGCATGATCACCGTGTTTCTAGAATTTCTGTTCTTGGTGTTGTGAATTCTGTTTGTGGAGTTTGTCACCAGAAGGTGGATTGGACTTGTGGAGGTTATTCTTGTTTGCGGTGTCTCGGCTATGTCGTTCATTCGAAATGTGCTATTAGGAATGATGTGTGGAATGGGAAAGAACTTGAAGGAGTACCTGAAGAAACAGAAGATATAGAGCCGTATGTGGTAATAGATGACAACACAATACAACATTTTAGCTACAAAGAGCATTACCTAAGACTCCACGTTAATAGTGTTCTATGTGATGACAACAAGCGGTGCAGCGCATGTGCCCATCCCATCTGTCTCCAATCATTCTATTGTTGTGTGGATTGTGACTTCATTCTCCACCAAGATTGCGCTGGATTTCCTAAACTGAAATGACATGTGCTACACAATGACCGTCTTACTTTAGTTACAAGAGATGCTGATGTTTTTAACTGTTGTGCTTGTGGTAGAAAGTCTAGTGGTTTCAGGTATCAGCATGGGGATAGAAAGTTTGATGTTCGATGCAGTTCAATTTCTGAGCCATTTTTCCATCCAAGTCATCCCCAACACCCCTTATATTACACGACACGTTCGAGGTTCGATGAAAAAGTTTTATGCAATGGTTGCAACAAGAGTTCATACGATGTGCTAAGTTGCATTGAAGATGATTGTGGATTTGCCTTATGCTTTGAGTGCGCCACTTTACCAATAATAGTAAAGCATAGAGTGGACGATCATCCTCTTTCACTATGTTATGGCGAAAAGGCAAGTGGTAAATACTGGTGTGACATTTGTGAAAAAGAAACCGATCCAGAGACATGGTTCTACACGTGTAAAGACCACCATGCTAGTTTGCATACAATGTGTGTGCTTGGAGACTATTCAAATCTCATGCCAAAAAGCACAATAGAGAGTTGGTACAAATACTATGAGGCGGTGCTCAATAATAGTATATCTCGTCCATTTTGCAAGATGTGCAAGTCGCGTTGCATTTTTCCTACCATCATAAAGATTCTTGAAATCTCAAATGAATATGTTTGCTCTCGTGAATGTCTAAATAGGAGGATATTTGAGGGCCTGTATTGAAAGCAATCAAAAGGTTATCTTTTTTTAGATTTCTTGTATTACCTTTTTTTAAAGTGTTTATTTTTATGAGTTAAGTATTCCTATAATGTATCATTATCTAATAATCTTGCAATTTTAATTAATCTATATAAAACGAAAAAAACACAAGTTTATCAAATGCAATTTGCTAACTGAGAATGTCCACAAGATGGTGGTAATCAAAGAGTTGCATATGAGGATCGGATCATTTAACCACCTCTACTATGCTAGAGTCAATGAGCATACTACTATGCGCTTTTCGCTTTTACCGACGTCCGAAACCATGGTGGCTAAGAGTGTCTTGGTAACTATGTCTGGGAGAGTTTCCGATATTTTTTTGAAGTCGGGTTAATAAAACAATTATGATTTCGAGAACATTAAAGATATACTCGTTCTATGTTAGTCATCTAGTGAATTTTTGTAATCTTGTAAAAGTGAAAGGTTCTATCACACATTATTCTCAATATCTTCAGCATTGCACAAAATATATTAATCCTTAAACTAAGTCAGCAATACAATTTGAAAAAAATTGACTATTTTTTACAAGTGGTTCGTTTTAATAAAATATTCTAGATTTTTTAAGCTTTTTTTTGTTCCATTTTATAAGATTTTTTCAAGTTAAATTGTATAATATTATTGAACATAAAATAATAAAATATACAAAAATTTGAAATTTCATCGAGATTAGAACGTCTCATCGTGTTTCGGAACCGATGGTACAGTTGGCCTTTATTTGGATGGTTACCAAAAGTCAGCTAAAGAATAAAAAAAATGACTGTTTTTTTTTACAAGTGGTTTGTTTTGATTATACAATATGATTATTTCTAAATATTGTCACTATCATACAAAAGTAATAACTATTCATATTGTTAACGGAAGACCACTAAAACAAAACGTCTGGAAATATCTAAAATATAACTGTTACAGTATTTTGATAAGAGCATTGTTGGGATTAATTAAGAGAAGACTTTTAACTGTGGAAGAAACATGAAAGGAGCATTGATTTCAGATCCAACCATTTTCTACTTCTTCTTCTTCTCTTATTTTTCTTCTTCCTCTTTCCTTTTTTATTCCAAACATCGTAGTATACAACTATGAATTCTATGGGAGTGTCACTACCGTTGATCCACGAGCATCTTATGATGCCTTGGAATGATCCTAGGAGAGGTGATTGCTGTGGCCAATTTGAAGCTACCATCAGTGATGGCTACTATTGTAAAAGCTGCAATTTTTTCGTTCACAAGAAATGTGTCAATGAGTCCTCCGAATATATCGAGCATCCATCTCACCCCAATCACACTCTTCAGCTTCGACGTCCTGACCCAGACGGCCGTGTATGTTGTGATTTATGTAGCAAGTATATCAAGACTCTATACTATGGTTGTGAGATCTGTAGCTTCGACGTGGATCTATACTGTGCCAAATACCCACCACCAGATGTTGTTGACAATTCTGAGACTCATCACCACAGGCTCACCCTTCTCAAGGAGCTGATCCACTTCGGTTGTGATCAATGTGGGAGGATTGGTTATGGGTTTCCTTACAACTGCACTGAATGTGATTTATCATTCCATGACCATTGTGTATTGCTTCCGTTAGAGGTAAACCACTCTTACCACCTCTGGCACCCACTTAAGCTCCACAGAGGTAAATTACCAGAAGATTCTGATGGAAAATGTCGGCTTTGTGCAAGAAATATTAACTTTTATGATAATTCTTCTTATCATTGTTCTTCCTGTAACTTCACCTTGGATATGTATTGTGTTTTAAACCCACCGCTACCACATCTTCTGAATTTGAAAGCTCATGATCACCAACTCACCCTTCTCCCAAGACTCCGTTCTTTTACATGTAACGCTTGCGGGTTGACTGGCGATCGAAGCCCTTACATATGTGTTCAGTGTGACTTTATGATCCATCAGGACTGTCTTCACCTTCCACGCGTCATAAACATTAATCGGCATGATCACCGTGTCTCTCGAACCTCTGTTCTTGGTGTCATGAATTCTGTATGTGGAGTTTGTAGGAAGAAGGTGGATTGGACTTGTGGAGGATTTTTTTGTCAGCGGTGTCCTGGCTATGTGGTTCATTCAAAATGTGCTACTAGGTATGATGTGTGGAATGGGAAAGAGCTCCAAGGAGTACCTGAAGAAACAGAGGATATAGAGCCATATGTGGTGATAGATGACAACACAATAATACAACATTTTAGCCACAAAGAGCATTACCTTAGACTCCACGTTAATAGTGTTCTTTGTGACGACAACAAGCGGTGCAACGCATGCACACATCCCATTTGTCTCCAGTCCTTCTACGGCTGTATGGATTGCGACTTCATTCTCCACCAAAACTGTGGCGGATTTCTTAGAAAGAAATGGCATGTGCTACACAATGAACGTCTTACTTTACTTACAAACGAGGCTGATTACGAGGCTGATTACTTTAAGTGTGATGCTTGCAAGAGATGGTCCAATGGTTTCAGATACCATCACGGGCATAACACATTCGATGTTCAGTGCATTTCAATTACTGAGCCATTTTTTCATCCAAGTCATACTGATCATCCTTTATATAACATTTCGAAAGATAGAGAGATGAGTTGCAATGGCTGCAATGAGAAGGGTTATGATGTGTTAAGATGCATTGAAGATGATTGTAAATTTGTCTTATGCTTCAAATGCGCCACTTTACCACAAGTGGTAAAGCATAGAGTTGATGATCATCCTCTGTCACTATGCTATGGCGAAAAGGCAAGTGGTAAATTCTGGTGTGACATTTGCGAAAAAGAAACCGACCCAATGACATGGTTCTACACGTGTAAAGGTCACCATGCTAGTTTGCATACGAAGTGTGTGCTCGGAGACTTTTCAAATCTCATGCCAAGAAGCACAATTGAGAATTGGTTCCAATTGTTTGAGGTGGTGCTCAATGATACCATATCTCGTCCATTTTGTAGTTACTGTAAGTTGCGTTGTATTTTTCCTATCATTTTGAAGAGAGCTGGAACCTCATATGAATACTTTTGCTCTACTTTTTGCTATAGTACCGTCTGAAGCAAGATGTCTAGCGAGTGGGGGTTTTCTTTTAGATTTGTACCATTTCTTTTTACAACAGTTCATTTCCATTATAAGTTGATTTCCTTTAATGTGTCATTTATCTAAGAATCTTGCAGTTTTAGTTCTATATGACCTAACCTGTTCTGCCTTTCGTTTTCTACACAATCTCACCTTAAACAAAAAAAAAAAAAAAAAACCCAAGCTTGTCAAATACAATTTGCTAACTGAGAATGTCCACAAGATGGTGGTAATCAAAGAGTTGCATATGAGGATCATTTAACCACCTATACTTTGCTAGAATCAATGAAGCATATACTACTAATGCTAGAATTAATTAGGGATGAGTTAAGAGAGTCTTTGAAACACAAGGAGTAAAATGGCACGTGGAGTAGTCTATTTATATTCTGTTACTCTGTATCTTCAGTGAAGCTATAAACCGAAAAGAATTAATGCTGTTTCTATCGAGTCTGTGATTGAGAGCGATACTCCATTGTTGTAACACATTCGCCCTCGAGTTGATACGACAATCTGTTGATAAGACTCTGTCACGTAGGCACTGTACCAGTTTTGGCATATTGAGCTCGTATATATATTTTTGTGTCGTCTCTCTTCTTCGGTTTTATTGACAATAATAAAGAATCAAGAGTTGACTTCTTTTTTATTTTGTGTTTCGGTTTAATAAAACAATTATGATTTTCGAGAACACTAAAGATACCTTCGTTCTATGTTATAGTCATCTAGTGAATTTTTGTAATTTTGCAAGTGGAAGGTTCTATCACACATTACTCTCAAGTCTCAATATCTTCAGCATTGCACAAAATTTATCAATCTTCAAACTAAGTCAGCAAAACAATTTGAAAAAAATTGACTATTTTTTACAAGTGGATTGTTTTAATAAAATAATACGATTAGATATATTGTCACTATTACAAATAGTAACAAGTTTTTTATTTATTGTTTTTAGTGTCAATGAAAGGCCAACAGACAGAATCAAAAGGTCTGACACCTATTATTTTTATAAGACCATCGTCGTTGAGATTTAAGAGAAGACTTTTAATATAGGAAGAAACGTGAAAGGAGAAAGCTTTGAGATTTCAGACCCAAACCTTTTTCTTCTTCTTCTTGTTCCAAATCGCCATAGTATACGAACATGGATTCTGAGGGAGTGTTAATGCCGTGGGTCCATGAACATCTTATGATGCCTTGTAATGATCTAAGGAAAGGTGATTGCTGTGGACTCTTGTTGCAAGAAGCTATCAGTGATGGCTACTATTGCAAAAGCTGCGACTTTTACGTCCACAAGAAATGTGTCGATGAGCCCTCTGAATATGTCAAACACCCATCTCACCCGGAACACACTCTTCAGCTTCTAAGTACTAAAGGACCAAGTAGATACTGCGATTTATGTGGAAGGAGCATCAGTGACCTGTTCTATCATTGTGAGATCTGTGACTTCGACGTGGATCTATACTGCGCCAAGTACCCACCACCAGAGGTCATTGACATTTCCGAGACGCATCACCACAAGCTTACCCTTCACAAGGAACAGAGCAAGTTCAGATGTGATGCTAAATGTGGGAAGACTGGAGCTGAGTTTCCTTACGTATGTTTGGAGTGTGAGTTAGCTTTCCATGAAGGTTGCGTATCGAGGCCATCTGAGTTTAAAAAACACCCGTCAGAGGTAAACCATTCGTACCACCCTTTACACCCTCTTAAGCTCTTCACAGGTCAGTCACCGGACTATTCTGATGGAAAATGTCGTCTTTGCACAAGAAAGATTGATGATAGGTTGTTTTATCATTGCTCTCCGTGCAACTTCTCCTTGGATATGCGTTGTGTTTTAAACCCACCACAACAGTCTCTTCTGAATTTGAAAGCTCATGACCACCAACTCACCCTTCTCCCAAGACTCTTTTCGTTTACATGTAATGCTTGTGGACTGAACGGAGATAGAAGCCCTTACATTTGTGTTCAATGTGACTTCATGATTCACCAAGACTGTCTTGACTTACCGCGCCTCATCAACATTAATCGGCATGATCACCGTGTCTCTCGAGTTTCTCTTCTTGGTGTTGTGAATTCTGTGTGTAGAGTTTGTAGGAAGAAGGTGGACTGGACTTGTGGAGGTTTTTGTTGTGAGAGGTGTCCAGGCTACGTCGTTCATTCGAAATGTGCTACTACGAAAGATGTGTGGAATGGGAAAGAACTCGAAGGAGTACCTGAAGAAACAGAGGATATAGAGCCATACGTAATAATAGATGACAACATAATACAACATTTTAGCCACAAAGAGCATCACCTAAGACTCCACGTTAATGGTGTTCTTTGTGACGACGACAACAAATGGTGCCGCGCATGCACCCATCCAATATGTCTTCAGTCCTTCTATGGTTGTATGGATTGTGACTTCATTCTTCACCAAAACTGCGCTGGATTTCCTAGAATGAAATGGCATGTGTTACACAATGAACGTCTTACTTTAGTTACAAACAAGGCTGATTTATTTGAGTGTGCTGCTTGTGGTAGATATTCCAATGGTTTCAGATACCAGCATGGGGATAAGACATTCGATGTTCGGTGCGGTTCAATATCTGAGCCATTTTCCCATCCAACTAGTCTTGATCATCCCTTATATTACATTTCACAAGTTGGAGAGATTAAGAGGTGCAATGGCTGCAACGAGAAGGGTAATGATGTGCTTAGATGCATTGAAGATGATTGCAAATTTGTCTTATGCTTCAAATGCGCCACTCTACCACAAGTGGTAAAGCATAGAGTTGACGATCATCCTCTCTCATTATGCTATGACGAAAAAGCAAGTGGTACATATTGGTGTGACATTTGTGAAAAAGAAACCGATCCAAAGAAATGGTTCTACACATGTAAAGATCACCAGACTAGTTTGCATACAAAGTGTGTGCTCGGAAACTTTTCAAATCTCATGCCAAGAAGCACAATTGAAGATAGAAATGTATCATATGAGGTGGTGCTCAATAATAGTGTATCTCGTCCATTTTGCAGCTCATGTAAGTTGCATTGCATTTTTCCTGTCATCCTGAAGATGCTTGGATCCTCAGATGAATATTTTTGCTCTTTAGAATGCCTGAAGCAAGATGAGGTGGTTGATTGCAACACAATACTTCATTCTCCACCAACACTGAGCTGGATTTCTAAGGAAGAAACGACATGTGCTATACAATGAGCAGTTTACTCTAGTTACAAACGAGGTTCATTACTTTCGCTGCCTGTAGTAAAATAAATGTCTAATGGTTATTAGCACCAGCATAGGGCGGTGCGGTTCAATTTCTGAGCCATTTGTCCGTCCAAGTCATCCCCATCGTCCATTATATTACACTTCACCAGATGAAGCAAATAAGATAAGCAATGGCTGCATTGAATTAAATTGTAGATTTGTCATATATATGCTTATATTTTAATGTGCTCAGGATTTTTCTTTTCGATTTCTTGTATTTTACATGTTCATTTCCGTTATGAGTCATTATTATCTAAGAATCTTGCAATCTTATTTTGATATGATTTACCTATTTCAAACATTTTGAGCCTTTCATTTTCTACAAAAAAATCTCATTGGAAAAATGAAGAACAAGAAAAGAAAACATGGTTATGGTTTGTTACAACAAAAGACAAGGTGTGTATAACTAAAGCAAAAGATTCTTAAGGACTAAAAGAACAATCATTATGAAACAAAGTATAAGGAGTATCGTCGCACATTTCACCATTGGTCCTTCTCGTTGTGTTCTCTCCGCCTGTTGAAATGTCACTATAAGGTGAAAATTCTGTAGTATTCACAAAGAGTTTTTTTTTGGTAAAGAATCAAACCTTTTGTAGTTGTTTAAAGCCTTCCTCGACTGATGTAGAAACATTTTGGACATTGTAATCTATCCGATCAACAATAGTGCCCTAATTGATACAAGAACATGAGAAAACTAATTGTTGAGAAACCAATAAAAACTTTGTATCCATTTATATGCCGCTTATTAAAAAGTCAGCAAGAAGAAACCTGGTCAATCACAAGAGCTGATAAGTCCTTCATTATCTGAGCAAGGTCATTCACGGACCCTAAAACCTAAAAAGAAATCTGAAGTTAAAATCACCATTGAAAAATGAAACAAACAGCACCGTAAAATATGATAAGAGTAACAGCTTGCAAGCTACCTGTTGTATCTCTTTTTCCCTTTCCGCTGAGACATGTTGCCCTTTCTTCAACTTGATTGTCTGGTGTTCATCGAAACCCTAAGATTTGTTGAAGACCAGTGAATCTCAGTATGGTATTGGCAATGTAAGCAATGCAATGGTAATTGATTGGGAAAACTGAATTGTTCTAGCTTGATAACCATAAGAAGTGTTTCGTAATGTCAATTATATACTTTTTACACATCGATTAAGCACTTACCATCCCACCAAGTTCATCGTCTTCATCCAGTCTCGGCATCTTTCCATTCATGTTAAACTCCAAATCTACTCCATCCTGACCCTATGATTAGAGAAGCCAAAATATAAATAAAAGCACCAAATTCGTCCATCTTAGGGTGCGTTAACTGAATAAAAGCACCAAATATAAATAAAAGCACCAAAATATTAATAAAAGCTTCCAAGCTACCTGTTGTTAACTGAAAATAAAGGAACCATACCTCTCTCTGCTGTTGGAGACGTTTCAAATAAGTAGACTGTTTTCTGCGGAGCTCCATGGAGAGGCTCTGAAGATCTGTTGCAAGAGAACGCTGTCAAAAACAGTATGTCAAAGAGTAGGTCAAGTCCATTGGAGAACCCCACTATACATACATGTAGACAGAACTTCAACCTCATTCTATAAACTTTAAACATACAATAACCCAAAGATTGTTATATACAAGAGAGAAAAGACCCCAAATTTACTTCATACAATTTGCTAATTGATAATGTCCATAAGATGGTAATCAAGAAAGTTTCATATGAGGATCATTTTACCACCACCACCTACCCCTATCTGACTGTCTAAAAGCACAAAAGAAAAGCTAACGGCCACACATTCTTTATAGTTAACATAGTCCAACAATACCTGCACATTTTTCCTGAGATTAGATTCTTCTGAAGGCCCTCTAGTAGATAACTTCTGCAACCTCTTTTCTGAATTCCTCAACAAATCAGTGATATCATGAATGAGCAACTCCACTTCACGTTGAATCCCTTTGTTATCTCCAAACGTAGGCATCAAAGCCTTTGAATGAGCCTTTGATAATTCACCCATTTTGTCTCTCACCTTCTGTATATTATAAGTTATCTCCTCAGAATCGTCAACCCAAGCTGGTGGCATACCAATTGTGAAAGCATCATCACTACTGCAAACAATCACAACAAAGATCAGAATGAACAAATACGTCAAAAGCAAGAAAACAAAGCTTTTTTTAAAACCCTAAAAATTTCGAATCAATTTCCCCAATTTTTTTTCAGAATCAAATCACAAAATCGGAACAAACAAGAACCCTTATTACCTTGATGGACCAGGTTCGTTGGTGTTCAAAGGAGCATAAGAAGAGTGATTTGACCGAGAAAACGAACCGCTGACCATTTCGATCACCGGACCACCGAAAGAATCAGACGCCGATAGAGATAAAGGAGCACGCGCGCTCTTACACGCGTCCCTGTGTTTCCTGTACACCGTCGTTCGATTCCTAGTCGCCATCAATGCCCAACAATAATAAGTTCCTATACACCGTCGTTCTGTTCCTCGTCGGAGAAAAAAAAGAACACGATCTCGGATTCGGAGCTTGCGTCGTCGGAGAAAAAGCGAACGAATCTGAATCGCAAATAAACAACGTTTCAGTGTTTCAGACGAAGGATTATGATTATTTGGGCTTTATTAAAATGGGCTTGAAAAGGCTCAATTATATATTATTAGGCTTTTTTTTTTTGCCACTTGTGATATTGGGTCAATATCAGTGTGTGGAGCACACGTTTTAAGACGATGACGTAAAAGACGAAAGTACCCGTGGACTCTACGCGGCTAAGAAGTCAACAAAGAGACGGCGGTTGTTCAGGGTAAACTACTCAGTTAGGGGTAGTTTGGTCAGTTTAGCTTTACCTCAATAGATTCGTGTCCATGGATTCTTCTTGTAAGAAAAAAGAAGACCACATTTAAAGGTCTTCTTGCCTTTTTTAGGTGTGTTTCCTCGCACTTTCAGGCTGAACAAAAAAGTACTGACAGATGCTAATAAATTATAAATACACGAGCAAGAATATGCTCATTTAATAATTGTAATAATAAAAAAAAAGTGATCTGAGATTTTCATTTCAGGTTCTTTTGTTTTTTTTTTCTTTTGGATTCAGAATCAAATGGAAGAAGCTTTGTTGGGCATTTGTGGGTTTGATTCTTCCAAGAAATATCGATTAGAAGAACTTGCCAAGTTTCAGTCTGGTTAGCTTCAAAATCCCTTCTTTTTTTTTTTTTTTACCAATTTGCATTAGCTTTGAGTTTTTGGGTACAGTGTAGTAGTGGGTTTAAATTTTGTGACTTTTTGTGTTGTTAATAAAGGTTTTGTGAAACATTTTGTTTAATAGGTTCATGTATCGAGTTTGAAGATGATGAAATGGCAGTGGAGTATCCGTGCCCGTTTAGCTCAGATGATTATGATTTAGTTGAATTGTGTCACCATATCGACGAGGAGCATCATCAACTAGACGCTAACAATGGGGTAATTGCAGTTCTTATACATCTTGTTACGAATATTTCTATTTACCTACTTAGGATTATTTCTATTTTTATTTCCTTTTCTCATAGGGTTTTATCTTACGGTTTATTATATACATATAGAGATGAAGTCTAGGTTGTAATGACTCATCCAAGCTAGAGAGTGCTTTGGAAGTTTCGATCGGGTTAGGCCAGAGAACTTAGTTCTCTTTGAGAGTTTTACTCTTGTTACGTTAGTGTTCTGTTTCTCTACTATTATAATAAAGGGTTTTGTTCTGAAACTGGTTCCATCTCTAACACATCTTCAAAATTCATTTGCTTTTCTTTTTGTTAGACACTGAGGTTTTACAGTGAAACAGTAGTTAGTTGTGAATTTCGATGTTCTTTGTACTCTAGTGCTTTTTGCATGCTTACTTTAGTAGGTAGGATTGTGGTTCTGTAATGAGAGAGAGAGTTGGTAGGGATTTCTTGGACTATTCCCCTGATGCTTATAGAGATCACCTTTAGAAATTATAACCGGTTCAGGTTTGAGTGATGAAAGTAGTCTTTTTCGTGATGATAAATGTAATAACTTCTTACGAAATTAGCTTTGGTTTGTGATGTAGATATGTCCGGTTTGTAGCAGATGGGTGAAAATGCATATGGTTGATCACATTACCACGCAGCACAGAGATGTCTTAAAGATATCCTTTTTTAAATTTACTCTTCTTGGTTTTTAACCTTTTTCCAAATGATGGTATACTTCTATCAGAGGCATTTGGGTTCCTTGACGAAAACTTACCTTGAACAAAAGCAGAGACTTTACAAGGATGAGACATATTCAGCGTTTTCTCCAGGGACTAGGAAATATTTACAGTCTCTAATGGATGAGCCACTGTCTACTAACCATACATCTAAAAGTGTTCCTGACCCGTTATTATCATTTATCTACAATCCGCCGTCACAAAACCAGTCCAAGCTTGTACTGCCTAACTTGTCAGGTGAAGCAAGCTTGGAAGAGAAGAGCTCTATTAGGGATTCATCGGAGAAGTAAGCATCTTCTTTGTTCTGTGTCTCTTGTTTCACTTTCTCAAACCTTGTCTTAAGATTCATTTTGTTTTTTTGCATGTTTTCAGAGACGGGAAACTGCTGTCTCCCTTGTCAGATACGGAGCTACTAGAGAAGGCAAAGAAGAGAGAGTTTGTAAAATGTTTAATATCGTCAGCCATATTCGATCACATCGACAACTTTTGAGTAAGAATTAGAAAAGATGTGATACATTGTTTGAATCTTTGTTGCTCTTAGTGTTGAAGTAATTATATATGAAACTCTGGCAAAGTACACTAGAGTAGTCTATAATATAAGCCAATGAGCTTCTTCTGTTTATCTTCAAACGTCTACTTTGTTTGTATACAGCTCATAATTCTTTAGTTACTTGAGGTCGTAGTTTCCTTAACAACCACTTCTTGCGTAGTTTTACATCTAGAGCCAAGAAAGTTTTCGCCTTGAGTTCATCTTCAAGCAGATCACAAGCATCTAATATAAGTTCCTCATCCATGTCTGGTAACGCTTGAATAGCCTCAACTGCATCCTCTATTGCCATGGTTTGGGTTTCATCAACTCGAGGCTTCTTTGGGTTTATAGGGCTTGTATCAGTATTAGCAAGTTGATC
>NC_025686.1:1464787-1466049 GCF_000633955.1 Camelina sativa
TCTACTTTGTTTGTATACAGCTCATAATTCTTTAGTTACTTGAGGTCGGAGTTTCCTTAACAACCACTTCTTGCGTAGTTTTACATCTAGAGCCAAGAAAGTTTTCGCCTTGAGTTCATCTTCAAGCAGATCACAAGCATCTAATATAAGTTCCTCATCCATGTCTGGTAACGCTTGAATAGCCTCAACTGCATCCTCTATTGCCATGGTTTGGGTTTCATCAACTCGAGGCTTCTTTGGGTTTATAGGGCTTGTATCAGTATTAGCAAGTTGATCTCTTTTGTTCTTGGGGTCAAACAAAAGAGAGTTGCTATCTTCTTCCTCAGCTGAAATAGACAAATCTGTGGTTCCACTGGTCTTGAATTCGTGGAACTCAGTTTCGGGGTCAAACCAATCCATAGCTACAAAGCAGTTGTTTTCTTCCATCTCAGAATCACCACAGAGCACACACAGATCTTTATAGTACGGAATTGGCCGAGTCATAAATTGCCTTGCATCTCTATGAGCCTGTAATTGTTTCAGACGAAGATCAAATTTAAAAAAGAAGAGACATAACACCATTAGCTTATACCACAGAGCAATCAGTTACCTTTATATAGTCTTGCCAGACTATATCATCAGCTGTAACCATTTGACGCTCATCATCCCAAGCAAACCCATCTGATCGAAGAATACAGTTGATCGCGTTGAACTGTCTTCTCAGAGTCTTATACCGATTCTTCAACACATCAACATTAAAGTAAGACTCAAATTTCGCATTGAAGAGATTAACCATCTCAGTCCAAGCTTGTTTCCGAAAAACACCTTCAATCTGGTTCCCTCTCCTCTCTTGGTCCAGCATCAGATCAATGAAATATCTGTCCATTGGAGGATGCCAAGTAGTCCTGCTCCGTGTGATGATGCTACCTCCTTTTGTGTTAGACATGACTGTCGACGATTCACATATCCTGTTGTAACCTTCTTCTTCCTGAATCAATATCTTGGTTTCTCCCTCAGTATTATTCTCCTCAGCTGAATCATTCACAAAGTACTTACAACTCAGGTGAAGAGTCTTTGTGACAAATGTACAGGGAATGATTCAAGTAACAATAGACTAAAAGATTGTACCTTTGTGCTCAGACATGTAAATCAAGCACAGATCTTTGTAAAAAGGTATCGGCTTTATCCGAAAACATCTCAAATCAGGATGAACCTTCAAGAAATCAAAACCAAAAACACAAGTAAACCCTCAAGAACAAGACACAAATCTCACAAGGAAAAAA
>NC_025686.1:1472070-1476488 GCF_000633955.1 Camelina sativa
ACACCTTGAGATACTCATCCCAAACGCAGTTATCAGCAACAACCATAAGTCTAGTTTCATCCCAAGTAAAACCATCTTCTCTCAAAAGACTCTTGACAGATTTAAACAAGTTCCTCAACGTCTTATGCCTGTTTTTCAAAACATCTTTACCATATGGAAACTTAAACTTGGCAGTGAAGGAACAAGACATCATCTTCCAAGCTCGTTTGCTAAACAAATGGTCTTCGAATCTGTTGCCTTTTCTCACTTGTTCCACCATCAGCTCGATGAAGTACTCATCCATTTCAGGTGTCCACACCGTTCTTAATCTCTCGTTTCCGTTTCTACTAAGTGTGCTCATATTTGTATCTTTCTCCTTCTTTTATCTATCCCTGTAAAAAATTCGAAATTGAGAAAATCAAATTACAAAATCAGATATGAGATTCGCGACCCTTAAACTTAGATTAGACTAAATAAGCTAGAGAGCAGAGAATCGTCGCTTACAGAGAGCTCCGGTGAACGGGGAAATTGGAGTTCCGGTGAGATTTTAGGGATTAAGGTTGTCCACGATAAGGTTAGGTTTACTCGCGTAACCAATTTAGAAATCTCTATTGGGCTTATATTACTTTGTTGGGCTTTAACTAATTATGGGCCTAAAATATTAAAACGACAACGTTTCTTCTAGGGTTTATGGTTTGGGAGTGTTTTCTCGCTTTCGTCGTCATCGTCTTCTTCGTGAGAGATATCCACAAAATTTTGGGGTTTAAATTGACAGAAGAAGAAGATTCCATTTCTCTAAGGCTATCTGAAGAACATATCCATCACGCACTGGTGTTGTAAGTTTTCCTTTTTCATAATTTTTAACCCTAAAAATTATGTGATTTGTAATTAGCTCAGTATCACTAAGTTTAGTTTTTGAGAGGTTTTATGAAATGAAACGAAAGAGTAAAAACCCTAAAAATTCAGTTTCTTGTTTTTTTGTTTCAATTCAATAGATAAGTAGATGAGTAGCTTCAACGGAGACTCAATGGATGATTTCAAAGGCCTCCGGATAACTCAGCTCGATGATGATAATGAAGATGAGGAAACTGCAATGGAACCCGTAAACATTGATGAATTTGATGATGATGATGAGGATGATGAAGAAGATTATGAGCCTGTGACGTTAGGTTTCGTTGAGAGTCCTCGATTCCCTTGGTCGATTCATCGTCACCTGTTCCCTAATCTAGCTGGTGGTGTTCCGGTACTATGTTTAAACCATCTTTTATGTTTCTTATGTATTGATTCTTGGTTCTTCCTTTTTATGTGTTCTTATGTATTGATTTCTTGGTATAGGCATGGTTAGATCCAGTTAATTTACCGTCAGGGAAGTCAATTCTGTGTGATCTATGTGAAAAACCTATGCAATTTGTACTGCAAGTAAGTTTCATACAAGTTAGTTTTGTTGTTTTTTGTATGTTTTTGAATCAGTTTGTTTAATGGGATTTTGTGGGGGAATTTGGCAGCTTTATGCTCCTATAATGGACAAGGAATCAACTTTTCATCGGTCGTTGTTTCTCTTCATGTGTCCATCTATGTCATGTCTCCTCCGTGATCAACATGAGCAATGGAAACGTGCCCCCGAGAAGGCTATGCGGAGGTAGAAAGACACCTCTTACTATATTCATTGCATCTTTGTATTGTTTTGTTTCCTCTTTTATACTAAAGTAATGTTTTTGTTTTGGTTCCTGAAGTATGAAGGTTTTCCGTTGCCAATTGCCTCGCGTTAATCCTTTTTACTCGAGTGAAGCTCCAAAGCACGATGGAACAGACAAGCCATTGGGAAATGGAGGTATTGTGAACTGATTGATGTGTTTGACTCAATTCCGAGAGAATTCTCTTTTTAATCGTCAGTTCTTGATATTGTCTGTTTTACTTTTAGCTCCACTTTGCACGTGGTGTGGAACGTGGAAAGGAAATCAACTATGTAGTGGCTGCAAAAGTGCTCGATATTGTTCACCGACACACCAGGTGTGTGCATATGTGCATCGTAGTTTCTGTTGTTTTCCGCTAGAAGTGAACTGCTCTTTTTAACAAATCTTTTACAATCTGTCTGATTTACAGACCCTGCATTGGCGCATGGGTCATAAAACCGAATGCCAACAGCTTCGAGCGGTTATTGAGACATCTGACTCAGACCCTGCCAATAATGGGGTCGACCTAACTCAAAAGCAGAAAGGTTTAGCAAAAAATTCACAAACTTTTCTTAGCCTTGGAACTGTGTGTAATCCTAAGTGATATTAATTAATATTTTGATTTGTGCAGTTGCGAGTAAGAGTCTATGGAAAGAATTTGTAGTGATCCATGAGGATGAAAGTGAGTATGACACAGAGATGTCAGGAGATGATGAAATAGCTAAATCTTTGGTCTCAACGAGAGAAGTTAACGACCAAATGAAATCGCTAATGAACGATTATGAGGTAAAAGTCACTTGTCATGGCCATTTTTCCAAACTTCAAAATGCCTTGAATGATTTCTCAATTTTCATGCTTGTACAGGGAGATGCTGATAAAAAGATTTGGGTTGATTTCCAGCAACGTGTAGCCAAAGCCCCTGAACAAGTTCTAAGGTGTGACTCAAAACACACAGAAGTTGTGAATTTTTGCATACATTTTTCTTGATTCTCTTATAACATCAAATTGTGAAATACATATTGATCCAGATATTCCCGGAGCTCTGGTGCTAAACCTCTTTGGCCAATGGCAAGCGGACGAGCCTCTAAATCTGAGATACCCAATTGCAAATCTTGTGGTGGTTCTCTTTGTTTTGAATTTCAGGTAATTCTTTCGCTTTTCACTTAGATTTAATGAACTCTTCTCTCATGAAACTTGTATTGGCCTTGTCTTAGTCACTTCTTTTGTTTATATTATAAAGTGGTTTAAGAATTGTTGACCAACATTTTTTAGCTGAATCAAATAAACTTTTGACCAAGAAAAACACAAATACATTTCTCTGTTCTTGCATATTGGAAGCTTGGCTCTGTTCTTATCATTTTAATGGCGGTTTTATCAGGTAATGCCGCAGCTACTGTTCTTCTTCGGCGGGAAGAACGATAGGGAATCTCTCGATTGGGCAACAATTGTGGTGTACACGTGTGCGAACTCATGTGACTCGAGCTTAAGTTACAAGGAAGAGTTCGTCTGGGTTCAACTATATAGTCAGACAACTTAGAATATTCTCCTCTGTTTCTGTTCCTTGCTTGCTGTTGCCTCGAAAGTTTTGTTCCTAAAGGATCCGATCGAACCGAACCTAGTATTTGTAAACTTTTCATGGGTTTTTAAAATTTTAAAATTGCTTCGTCTATAGTAAACTTGGATTTACACTTAACTTATATCTCGCTATAAGCACAAACAATTTATTGAATAATGTGATTTGACAAATCCTACATTATTGGATCATATAGATTATGGACAAAGCTGTCTCTTGTAGTTCACCTATGATCCCAGCTCAACTATGATAATGTGCTAGAACATGTAGGTAAGGGTATTACTAAGATGATTAAGAGAGAAAAAGGGCTGGAAGATGGAATTAAGTCTCCTGAAACAGTACGAACTACTGACAAAAGTTATCATATTTGTCACAAACAAAGAGTTTTCACAAAGCTGGAACACAAAAACCATTCAAAATCACACTGCTAAAGAGAATTCACAACTGAGCAAACTTCTCACTTCTTAGACTTTTTTGCTGGTACCCTGCAAAACAAACGGNTTTCTCAATTTTCATGCTTGTACAGGGAGATGCTGATAAAAAGATTTGGGTTGATTTCCAGCAACGTGTAGCCAAAGCCCCTGAACAAGTTCTAAGGTGTGACTCAAAACACACAGAAGTTGTGAATTTTTGCATACATTTTTCTTGATTCTCTTATAACATCAAATTGTGAAATACATATTGATCCAGATATTCCCGGAGCTCTGGTGCTAAACCTCTTTGGCCAATGGCAAGCGGACGAGCCTCTAAATCTGAGATACCCAATTGCAAATCTTGTGGTGGTTCTCTTTGTTTTGAATTTCAGGTAATTCTTTCGCTTTTCACTTAGATTTAATGAACTCTTCTCTCATGAAACTTGTATTGGCCTTGTCTTAGTCACTTCTTTTGTTTATATTATAAAGTGGTTTAAGAATTGTTGACCAACATTTTTTAGCTGAATCAAATAAACTTTTGACCAAGAAAAACACAAATACATTTCTCTGTTCTTGCATATTGGAAGCTTGGCTCTGTTCTTATCATTTTAATGGCGGTTTTATCAGGTAATGCCGCAGCTACTGTTCTTCTTCGGCGGGAAGAACGATAGGGAATCTCTCGATTGGGCAACAATTGTGGTGTACACGTGTGCGAACTCATGTGACTCGAGCTTAAGTTACAAGGAAGAGTTCGTCTGGGTTCAACTATATAGTCAGACA
>NC_025686.1:1480007-1490772 GCF_000633955.1 Camelina sativa
GCGAGTAAGAGTCTATGGAAAGAATTTGTAGTGATCCATGAGGATGAAAGTGAGTATGATACAGAGATGTCCGGAGATGATGAAATAGCTAAATCTTTGGTCTCAAAGAGAGAAGTTAACGACCAAATGCAATCGCTAATGAACGATTATGAGGTAAAAGTCACTTGTCATGGCCATTTTTGCAGACTTCAAAATGCCTCGAATTATTCTCAATTTTCATGCTTGTGCAGGGAGATGCTGATAAAAAGATTTGGGTTGATTTCCAGCAACGTGTAGCTAAAGCCCCTGAACAAGTTCTAAGGTGTGATTCAAACAAACAAAAGTTGTGAATTTTTGCATACATTTTTTTCTTGATTATCTTATAACATCAAATTGTGAAATACATATTGATCCAGATATTCCCGGAGCTCTGGTGCTAAACCTCTTTGGCCAATGGCAAGCGGACGAGCCTCTAAATCTGAGATACCCAATTGCAAATCTTGTGGTGGTTCTCTTTGTTTTGAATTTCAGGTAATTCTTTCGCTTTTCACGAACTCTTCTCTCATGAAACTTGTATTGACCTTGTCTTAGTCACTTCTTTTGTTTATCTTATAAACTGGTTTAAGAATTGACCAACATTTTTAGTTGGATCAAATCAACTTTTGACCAAGAAAAACACAAATACATTTCTCTGTTCTTGCATATTGGAAGCTTGGCTCTGTTCTTATCATTTTAATGGCGGTTTTATCAGGTAATGCCGCAGCTACTGTTCTTCTTCGGCGGGAAGAACGATAGGGAATCTCTCGATTGGGCAACAATTGTGGTGTACACGTGTGCGAACTCATGTGACTCGAGCTTAAGTTACAAGGAAGAGTTCGTCTGGGTTCAACTATATAGTCAGACAACTTAGAATATTCTCCTCTGTTTCTGTTCCTTGCTTGCTGTTGCCTCGAAAGTTTTGTTCCTAAAGGATCCGATCGAACCGAACCTAGTATTTGTAAACTTTTCATGGGTTTTTAAAATTTTAAAATTGCTTCGTCTATAGTAAACTTGGATTTACACTTAACTTATATCTCGCTATAAGCACAAACAATTTATTGAATAATGTGATTTGACAAATCCTACATTATTGGATCATATAGATTATGGACAAAGCTGTCTCTTGTAGTTCACCTATGATCCCAGCTCAACTATGATAATGTGCTAGAACATGTGGATAAGGGTATTACTAAGATGATTAAGAGAGAAAAAGGGCTGGAAGATGGAATTAAGTCTCCTGAAACAGTACGAACTACTGACAAAAGTTATCATATTTGTCACAAACAAAGAGTTTTCACAAAGCTGGAACACAAAAACCATTCAAAATCACACTGCTAAAGAGAATTCACAACTGAGCAAACTTCTCACTTCTTAGACTTTTTTGCTGGTACCCTGCAAAACAAACGGACCCAATGAAAAGAGTTTAGAATGTGACCACAAGAAATTACAAATCTGGTTCAAAAGTGACTAAGATCAAAAACTTACTCAGCGGTTTGAGCAGGTGGTGCAACGTCAGATATGTCTCCTCCAGGACCCTTGGCAAGACGCTCCTCTCGTCGAGCATGTTTCCTTTCTCGGCTAGCCTTGTTCTTAGCCCTCTTAGCCTCAAACTGGTCAGACAAAGTCTTCTCTCTAGCCTTCTCAGCCTTGGATTTGTGAATACTTTCCATCAAGACACGCTTGTTCTTGTAGACGTTTCCCTTAACTTTCATGTACATGTCATGGTACATGTGTCTGTCAATCTTCTTCGTATCCCTATACTTCTTTAGAAGACGCCTCAGAACTCTCATCCTCCTCATCCACAATACCTTAGTTGGCAACCTTGCCTCCCTGGTACCCTTCCTCTTACCTTAAACAATATATACACAATAGCCGCATAAAACATCTGTGTAGAGTTTTCAATAGAGTGTGTGTGGATCAAATGTTACATACCATAACCAGAGTGACGTCCCTTTCTCTTGGCTACATTCAACTGACGTGCTCTGGAACGTGAGTGGATCTTTGTTGGCTTCCTTATGATGAATCCATCCTTCACAAGCTTCCTGATGTTTTGGCCTAAATTAACACAACAATCCAAAATCAGAAATTAAACCCAAATTGCCAAATGCATACAGATGCGTCACCATTTCATATCTAAAGAACAAAACAACAATCATGAACCAACAGTGTTATATGGCATGTTGATTCAGTAACTAACAGAAACCATAGTGAATCCAAAGCAATCTAATAGCAAGACCATTTCCTAGCTCAAATTCATCAGACTTAAGTTCAAATCATTCAACGTCTCCTACAAAATTAAGCTACAGAAATCCATAATCTTCTGTATTTTTCTACGAATCTTCAATCGCAGATATAAAACCAGAACGAGAGTGAGAAAGTTAAATCTAATCAAACAACATTTGAAAGTATGAAGAACAACATACGCGAATTGGCCATGGAGATATCACTCCCTTCGTTCGGATCGAGCCATACTTTCTTCTTCCCGCACTTAAGCACTGATGCTGAGAGCCGCTTCTGAAGCTTCAACGAAACCATTTCAGCGTGATTTTGGCGGAGAAGAGCTGGTCGTAGAAGACGATATCATTATATATGACATTTTCTAGGGTTACTCTTCAGCCGAAAAAAAATCATTTTCTAACTGGGCTTTATGGTAAGCCCAGTAACGGTCCTAGTTTTCAATTAAACACCCAACCATGTAGGCCCATCATTGACTTTGTACAAATAGGCGTTGACCTTCTTTCTCGTAACGCAAAACTCTCCCAACCCAAAACAAGAAACAAGGCAAAAAAAAAAAGACCAATAGCCTAAATATAGATTGAGAGAGAAGATGAAAACTTAAAATAGAACAACCGATGTAAAAGATGTTAAAAAAAAATAGAAAGAACCCAAAAATAAATTTTTCTACGCTCTTTAAATAACAATTTTCTATATTGATTATTCTTCTTAATAATTAAGAACCACGAGAAGAAGAGAAGTTGAGAAAGAAGGGAAAAAAAACAAAAAAAAAGATGAAAATGGTTGGAAGGATCTTTCTCCTTTTCCTCTCCGTGTACGTCACGGTAGCCATAGCCGGTAAAGCTCCACCACCAACATTCACCGAGAAAGGCAAAGCCCTAGTGGAGAAACTCTGCGAGAAATCCGAAGACAAAGCTTTTTGCGTTGCAAGTCTAACCTCACGTCCTGAGGCAGCAACCGCAACAGCACCAAAACTAGGCGTGATCGCTTTAAGCATCGCGTCCTCAAATGCTTCGGACACATCTTTCTACATCAAAGCCAAACTGAAGCAAAAGAACCTCGAGCCGGCACTCGAAGACACCCTCGACGATTGTTCTAAGAATTACTTAGACGCGGTCGCCCAGCTCGACGATTCTCTCGCAGCTTTGATGCAAAACTCGTTCATCGACGTGGATATTTGGCTCAATACGGCTATTAGCGACGGTGAGGCTTGTGAAAATGCTTTGGACGATCGTGCCGGTAGTGATGCTGAGCTTGCTCGTAGGAACTCAAACTTGTTGAAGCTTTGCAAGGACGCTCTTCTCATTAACACTATTTTAACACCCTAAATCTAAATTTGTTGCTGAATGAAATATTTATAATGTGTTCACTTGTTTTACTTTTTTTTAAAAAAAAAATGCCTCGCTGATTTGTACTGAGTGTAAATTTTAACGATATTTGAAAAACTTGTTTTTGGAAATTTTGGATGAACATATTGGAATATTATATATAGTTCATACAATAAATATGCGAATTTTCTTGTTACATTCCCCTAGTAGTGCGACCAGTGAATGTAATCAAATTGTGTATTTTCTTTTCCCTCCTTCTAGTAAAATACAATTAAAGAAAATATGATATCATTAATTACTTGAAATAGGATATAAGAATTAATACCTCATCAAAGCATTAAAGATATGAAAGACAACTAAACATATACAATTGGTAACATAATGAATTTCCACGTTGTTTTCAATACAAAAACCTTAATGATCACTAACATATTGAATTTGATTTTCCACGTTGTTTTCAATACAAAAACCTTGACCATTAACATAGTACTATTAAATTTGTTTATTTTTTCTTTCTTAATTATCAATGACGGCGATATGATGAGTTCATCGTTTTTGTCTTGAAGAAACTCCAAAGTTTTCTAAAAGTATCGGTGAAAAATTAAAAAAAGTAAAATTTTTAATTAATTTAATAATTGGTGAATAAAGTAATAACCAATAATATTACTAAATTTTCATGATGATTTGAATTTGACAACCACATAACTATGTTTACAAAATAATTCACTATATTTACAGAGAAGCATTTTCTTGAAAAAGTTGATGTGTCACCGTCAGAGAGCTCGAGACACATTTAGATATTTACCTTCCATTTAATTTATTATTTACAGCTATTTGTCATTGTGTTTTTAACCAAAAAAACAAAAAAAAACAAATGTGTTATTCTTAAATTTTTTATCATGTGTACTATATTTTTTTAATGTATACTTTTAAAAATCTTTTAAAATCTAATGTCTAATTATATTAAAAAAAATATAGTTATTCATCAAATAATATACTAAGAATTGTTCCCAAACACTTAAAAAATATATTTATCAAGAAATCAGCAAAAAGAATTTCAAAATGAACAAGATGGTACTCATATCTTTACATTTTATGTGAATGTATATATATTACACTTCTTAAAAATTCTAAAATTTCAAATAGTTTTTTTATTTAATCATCTCTCATGTTTTAATAAATTGGTCATACCAATTTAGATTACAAATTGATGTATATAAATATTAAAATACCAAATAAGTTGTTATATTAGGTTAAGATTACAAAAAAATGTATTTACACATTTCTTTTTTTTTGTAAAATATTTTGATAACAATGGTAAACAAAATGAAATATATTACATCCCCTATATATTAATAGAGAAGCATTCTCAAAGAAAAAAACTGACGTATCGCACTCACATAGCTTCGTAACTTATTTATAAAATTATGTTAATTGATTTTCATATATAATTACGTTAATTTTCCATACATAAATTTATTAAAAATTACACATAAATATCATAAACATTAATATCTTTTAGTTTTCAATTTCAAAACTTTCACTGATAATTATATTTTTTTTTACCACTGAACTCCTCGGATTTAAAGACTTTCTGCAGACTTTTGAAAACAACTAATAGAGGGAGTGGTCGTAATTAAGCCGCGTGGCAATATTCGCCAAAAAGGATTCTTTTATTTTTAGGGGCGGGGCTTCAAGCAGAATAGATGCAAAGACATTTTACGGCTCAAAATATTTAAAGTTGTTGCAGGACGGCTTAGCGGACGGGTTTGACCAGGTTAACAATTTTATTTAAATCATTTGGTTCATGAAAGTTTAGATGGTTCACTAGAATAGTACCCGCGCTATGCCGCAGGATTGTTTTATATTTTGTTTTTATTTTTATTTATTTTCATAATTTTATATGTTTTTGTAATTAAAAATAACAATCACCGATGACTGATTACGGCGGCTGGGTCTGTTCTCCACGGTACAGAATAAGAAGAATTGTCCCTTGCCATTGATGAATCCACCTTATGATCAAAAAATGCTTCTGTTTACGAATCTACGGGTTTAAATTCTCTCTTGATGATTTGATTCTATTTGATTTATGTCTTTATTATATTATATTCAGTTCGGAAAAATTATGAAAAAAAATTAACGATTTCTGAATATTATAATGTTTTTTTTCCAATCTACTGCAATAATTTGAGTTCAACCAAATCAGTCTACATAGAAGAAATCACAGACCAGACGTCTCTTTTTCTCTCATTTTTATATTGACGAGATCAAAGCCTCACTCAATGACATCCCTACATGATACCTCACTTCTCCTATTCCAGTTAATGAGATTTTGTGTTCTAGACTCCTAGCCGTTTCTCTCTTTTGATAAGACGGAGTCAACCAAACACCAATGACGATATATGGATTCAACTAAAACGACAGCAAAATAACTTTGGTTCGATCTCTTTACTCTCATAAACGAAAGATGGCAACATGTTTGCTTTTTTAGTGTCTCCGATTTCTGCTAAGGTTGTTGTGTGCTCTTGATGCTCAGTTTGCTTCTTTTTTTTTTGTTAACGTAGTGAGAGAAAGAAACAGAGAAATTAGTGGAATATATATTTTTTCAATTCTATTAAAAAACTCTCTTTTATTCTATTAAAGGGTTGCAAAATATAATTGTTAGAATTTACGAGAAAGATTTGAAAGTCTTTAGAATGCTTGTAAATCTATCGTATATTATGGGAATAACGTCCTATTTCCCCCTCGTAACTATAACATCGTATCAATTCTACACAGAACTTTAACCTCGTTACGTGTCTCCCTAAATCAATAGTTTTAGACCTATTTCCACCCGAATCAATAGTTTTATTGTCATTTCCCCCTCAAAATTCAAATATCATCTATTACTCCTTGAATCTGGATTTATGTGGTTTACTATTGGTTTAATAATTGCTTAACCAACTAATTAATCTTATTAACCGGACTAAACCTTATTTCAACCCGATTTCAAATTAAACCCATCAAAACCTAACATTAAGAACCTATACCGGTTCTTCCCTCTTCCCCAGCCTCCTTAAAAAAATCTCCAAACTCAGACAAAAAATCACCAACCTCGAACAACCCTTCTGGATAAGTATTCTATTCACTTGAAAGATTAGAGGTTGAGAACTTATGTGTTGATTGATTATAACGTGATACACATACAGAATCACATACATATATACTCGAGAGAAAGAGATCTTTAGAAATCAGATCCATACAAATAATAAAATAGAATTAACTATGATTATATTGTGGAACTTCGTTGATCTTACGTGATTGATCCATCTTAACCCAGATTAACTATGCTGAAGCAGCTTGGTGACCAATCCATCTTAACCCAGACTGAACCAACTTCAATTATAGTTAAACGTGACCAATATCAATCTTCTACATCACTAAACCAATTTTTTCAAGACTCTTTACTAAATAGAACCAAACGTTTCAAAAAAATCACGAAGTAAAAAAAAATTCTATTGAATTCTACGTATGAATTCTTTCATCCAATTTTATCCAATAAAAATTCTTCAAATCTATTCAATCAAATTCTATTGAATTCTTTCATCCAATTATTTTAAGCCCACTTATTTTAAAAAGTAAGCCCAACAAAATAAGATCAAGTATAATAGAAAAAGTGACATGGAAAAAAAGAGACTTATCATAGGTTAAGACATGTTGAGTTGTATTATTTAAAATGTTTTTATTGGCTAACAATTTTACTGAGATGTCAAACTGAGAAAAAGCTAAAATGCTGAGTTGTCAGATAGGGAGAGCAACACATTCTACTTTTATTTTATTGATTAATTTCTTTTCAACATTCAAATTTTTTTGTTTTTAAATGTTAATTCTTCTAATTTAAGATTTACAAGTATATTTATAAAACATGTTATTTAAGGAGGTCATTTAATATAACTCATAATCCTAATATATTAAGTATGACTTAAAAAAATATTTTAACACAAAGGGAGAGAACAAATATACAATAACTAGGAGAGTTACCCGCACGCTTGTGCGGGCAAGAACTGAATAGAAAAGAAAAACTAATTTAATTCTTCATAATGTTGAATCAAATTTTTATTATATTTTAAAAACCTGTTTAATTTTTTTTAATTTTTATAGTAGTTCGTATGTTCAAATATATATATTTTTAAAAGTTTCATATTAAATATTATTATTTTCACTTTTTAAAATAATAAAATGAATAGTTAATAAAATGTTTATAGTATTACTCTACATATGCAAAATATAAATTGAAATTTTAAAGTCTATTTTTAAAGTTTAATTGAAATTTTAAAGGCTATTTTCAAAGTTTAAGCCCAAATTGACCGTAACAAAATTTTAAATGAGCCAAATACAATTGTTACGGTCAATTTTAATTACCTTGATATAATAATTTGGGATAATATAATATGTAATTTCGTTTAGACTATTAAAATAATATTTTAAGCAACCCATAAATGTACTTCTATTTAGACCATTGTATTTGGTACTATAAACATTCAAAATTATACTAAAGTTTGCATATACAAAAAGTTAATTAAGCCACTGTATCTTTATTTCTGAGTCCATTCTTTATGACTGAGTCCCTGGGCTCTCACTTTGATGCTCCATCACATGGTTTATGTAATAACGTCCAGCAAACTCAGACTTGTAAATATATAAAGTGTATGAAACAAAATTATTTTAACATCATACATAATCATATATAAAGTGTATAAAGTTATTTTTACATAATCAAATCTTACATAGCCTGGTGATTCTCCAGTCCTTCGAACTGTGGTTTTATAAACATTTGCAGTTTAAAATTAATATATTGGTTACCTTATGATGATTATATCAGAACTATTTTATGTTACACACCTTCATATTCTCCGAGTTTCACAAACCGCATTACACAAAAAAAAGGTTTGGATTTGTATATGAGATGGCACCCGTTTGATTGCCATTTAGACATGAATTCAGAAGTGTAGTTGTTTTTGACACGACATTTCACAGTTTCATTCCTACATGTTTATCAAATTAATAAAAAATCTTAATAGAGACAACTTTAAAACGTAACTGTCCTAAAGGTAGAGTAAATGTCTTTTACCTGCCATTCAACAACGTGAGAACATCATTACTATTATTGGCACTCTCAGGTCTTCTTTTATCTTCCACATCTACTATACACTCACAGACAACTAATTTGGGAAAAAGACAGAATTTAGCTTTCCAAAGTGTTGCAAATCTATATTTGGTAAAAGTTTAATTCATACTTTTCTAAGGGAGGGACCAATACGCAAAGTTACAACAAATCCTATAAAGATTCTAGATTCCCGAACACAAAGTTACAATTAACTATACTCACATATTGTACCATATCAATATTAAATTAATTAACGAAACACTTACCGAAAGAGATGGGATGATTTATTTTTCCATGATATATATCATCCAAATACTCGAATCAAAAGTAATTCTTTGGACTCAATTGTTGGACCAGCGTCATAGTGGTATCGTCCGTGAATTTAATTTGATAAGGATGATGAGTATTCCTCTCATTCATGGTTGGATTGATTACTTTGAAATTTCTAATATCATACCATTCAACATCGTCGATATATTTCTGGAGTTTAGCGAGTGTATTTGGTAAAAAAGTAGTTTTGATTGTGTTACTCTTCACAGTTTAATAACAATTGTGTAGGAAGTCGTATATATAAGAATTGTTAAAAAATGAACTTTAAGTAAGAATGATGTTCAATTAACGATACTAACCTCTACATCCACAAGAAGCAGTACTCTTTTTGTAAAGAACTCGCTGAT
Source organism: Camelina sativa (assembly GCF_000633955.1). Lineage (NCBI taxonomy): Eukaryota > Viridiplantae > Streptophyta > Magnoliopsida > Brassicales > Brassicaceae > Camelina > Camelina sativa. Next base: position 1,489,412 of record NC_025686.1, read on the forward strand.
ACTCCAAGAATGTAAGACCTTGGCGTGTATACGCCAATTAGTTCTTTCGGGAAGAAGATCAATTAGACCTTGACCTTGGCGCTAATCGAATCTCATGATTTTCTCCAATTAGGGTTTTTCCTGTTTCTTCTCTGTTATCGAAAACGAAAAGGGGATTCCAGATTTGTAAGAATACAAACAGTCACGATTAAACGTTGCCTCTTAATCGTTTTAGTGTCTCACCTTTTGTTTGACTATTAAATATTTTTTAATATTTATTATTATATATATAATTACAGATTAAAGATAAAGTTTGTAGTTAATAGTTATGATGTAAAATTATATATACATTTTATGACACAGCTAACAATTATATGTTTATAAACAACATTGTTGAAACCAAATAAAATATAATCATGTGAATTTTTTTAATAAAATGTTCTTAGACCATCTACAATGTATTTATCTTTTATTTTATAATATAAAATAAGTCAAAATTAGAAAATGGTTTTTTCCAATGTGAAAGTCTATATCTGACTATTAAATAGAGGTAGTGTTAAAGATATTAAAAATTACTTTATTTAAGAGAAGAAATATAATTCAAGTCTAAATATCCAAAACAATTATCCAACTACAAACCATAATTATACAGTCTCAAATACCTCTTTGAAAACAACATTAAGTGTTTTATTCTGCCATTTCCCATATTTATCTGTAATTAATACCTTTAAGCATTTTTTGGTTGTGACTCGAGAGAAGGCAACATAAAGCTGTCCATGTGTGAAAACCGGTTTCGGTAGAAACAATCCAACATGTTCTAGCGTCTGACCTTGACTTTTGTTTATAGTAATTGCAAACTCCACGGTAACAGAAAACTTTCGTCACCTCATACGAAAGGGAAACTTTGCATCAGGTGGACTAACATACATCCTAGAGATAAGTACTTTATCACCAACCTTTTTTCCTGTCACGACTCTTGCTTCGATTATATGATTGGTCATCTGAGTAATAATTAACCTCGTACCGTTACTCAAACCTCCCTTAGGGTCTATATTCCTTAGCAACATGACATGTGCTCCTATTTTCAACGTTAAAGCATGGCTTGACAATCCAGAAACTTGTATATTGTTTAGGAAATCCTAAGTGTAGATCATATTATCATGAGCACTTTTATCTGACGTTTCAATACTATCAAAGTTAAGATATCGTCTCTCCTCACCTGTAAATAAAAAAATAAAGAAGGAATTTTAGATATGTGATATCTTGTTTTTTGTTGGGTTTTAAGCCTTGTTTTTGGTTAGTTTTGTTGCATAATCTTGTCATTCTAGGTTGTTTTAGGAGCATATGCATATAGTGTGCTACCTCTCAGGTTCTTAGAGTAA
>NC_025686.1:1492589-1492769 GCF_000633955.1 Camelina sativa
GCCAAACCTTGCCCGCGTGAAGCCAGCGGCCACCTCCCGCGGCCAAACCATACCGGCGTGAAGCCATCGACCACCTCCCATCAGCCAAACTTTGCCCGCATGAAGCAAGCGGTCAAAACCATCAGCCAAACACAAGCCGAAGGAGACGCACTTGATCGCCACCATCAGCAGCCACCTCCC
>NC_025686.1:1492829-1544500 GCF_000633955.1 Camelina sativa
TGATCGCCACCATCAGCAGCCACCTCCCGCGGCCAAACCTTTTCCACAATTAGCCAGCGGCCACCTCCCATGGCCAAACCATGCCCGCGTGAAGCCATTGGCCACCCCCATCGGCCAAACCTTGCCCGCGTGAAGCCATCGGCCACCTCCCATCGGCCAAACCCTGCCCGCGCGGAGCCGCCAGGCTCCTCACTTGTTTTAGTTTTGATCCGGGTTTAAACCGGTTTGAACTGGATTGACCCGGCTCCCTTTTATCCTTTATCTTATATTCTGTTTAGCAGCCACTTAGGGTTCTTAAGCTTATCTACTCTTGGTTTGTTGAATGATTGAGTACTTCTAAGTTTTTAATAGCAATTTCTCCTTTAAATCTCTTATTATGATTTCACAAAGATCAAACTCTTTCCTTTGTGTGATCATGATGATGAGTGAGTAGATCCTTAAAACTTTGGGCTAGGTAGATTAAGGAGATAGATGATTGATCTTTGATGTCTAAGGCTTTATTTATGTGTTTCCTATCTTGATTAGTGTTAATAATGCTAGATAGCCTTGATCATGCTTGAATCTAGACATTAGGATTTTCATGCCCATAAGGTGTTTGATGAAATTCCCGAACCAAATTAATCAAGAGCTTTGTATTCCTAGCCAATGGAAATTGATGATTAGGGTGCTTAGTGGTATTTAGACTTGTTCTTAATGCATGCTTGCCTTGTGATTGCCTTTGGAAATAGTTGATTATCACTTGATTAGCATAGGAATCTCTATCATGGAAATGAATTGATTTGCATAAGTGTTCTTAGCCATAGGATTGTTCTTGATTGTTGCTTAGACATCTAGGATTGGTTAGCTATCTCCCAAGTCAATTACCTTGCCTAAGGTTCACTTGTTTAATCTTGATTTAAAGTTTGTTGCTAGTTGTGTTATGTTTCTTTGAGTTTGCATTGTTTGAATTGTCTTGTTTTCTTTCTTTGAATCAGTTTGTTAGTTATGATTGTTACAAAAGAACATTTTCCTGTTTAAGAATAGATTAAGCATCTTTGTATATTCTTAGTGAGTTGATTAATGCAAATTGTAGATTGATAATTTAATTGATAGAAAAATACTACATCAATATGTATTTAATATTAGTATTTTTAAAAATTATTACTTCAATATCCATATTCCATATCCTATTTAATTTGCATACCTGGTAGCTTGCTAAGCATAAATTGATTTATCTTATCAACATCACCATTTCTTGGACTTAGAATAGCTCTTTCCCTAAAGAACTTTGGATCAGTTCTGCTTGCAAAAATTTTCACCTTAGATTTTTGTAACTATTGCTTGAATAGAATTTCCACTTGTATTCATTAATAAATCATCCGGAATTTCTATCTCCACATCTCTACTATTTGTTTCGTTGATTTTGCCATCCCCGATATCAAAAAGCCACTTTGAAAAAGTGGCGAGAGCACCCGCATCCATACTATTATGTGCCTTGCCAAGTCTCAAATTTTCGGTAAGTTTAAGAACCTTACAACTATTCCAAAGAACAGATGAGTTGATAGATGCTAAAACTGTCGCTACTCTTCCTCCTTCTGTAATAACATGTAGAATCTGTCACACACCTCATGATATCTCGCAAACTCCTATCCAAAGTTTCGTAACAAAGCTTGTTCATCATTGGAGCCTCGTCCCATATTATGAGCTTTGCTTCTCTAATTAAGTCAGCAAGATCAGATTCGGCATCGATCGTACACACAGAATATTCATTAAGATTGATTGGAATACCAAATAATGAATGAGCCGTTCTACCACCTTCCAAAAGTAAAGCAGCTATACCACTTGAAGCAACATTCAGAACAATATTACCTTTAGACCTTATATCAGCACCAAGAATAGTCCACAAGAAAGTTTTCCTACTACCACCAAATCCATGAACAACAAACATACCACCTTTGTCGTGATTCACAGAGTGAATGATTTCTTCATAAACACGTCTTTGCTCCTCAGTTAGCATAGGTAACAACTCATTGTACAATTCTTGTTGTTTATGAGGCTTATATATTCTCTCATCTGCGATAAGCCTATTTACACATGTGTTCATCATACTATTATCTGGTTTAGGAATTTTCTCAACGGCCGTAAGAGACGTCCTATTCGATCGCAACATCAGTTCTATTTCAGTTAAACATATATTTTTTATCTGAACATGTGTCAACATTAGACCTACAACAGTAAAGTTAAACACTTCTTTATAGTTTTGTTTGCGAAAAAATAAATTACATTCAATTAACAAAATAACAATTTGACTTGTGCGGGCAAAAACATTTTAAAAACAATTATTGGCTAAACTTTTTGTGGTCAAATATAACACTAATTCAATTCTTTTATAAATTTGTGTAGGCAAATATATTTTTAAATAATAGTTCAACTAATTTAACAAAATAAAAAGTAAATTAATTATAGGGCTAAAAAGGATTCCAACAAAAATGTAAATAGAAAAGAATTAACTAAAAGAGAAGCTATAATTTAATCTTCAAAAATAGTATTCATTTTGAGAATTTGTTAGAAATGCCCTTTTTGGCATACCATTTTCAAAAATGTCACTTTTTTTGAATATTTTCACTTTTGTCATCTTTTACACAATTTCCCTATGTTAAATTAATTTATAGAATTTGTTTTTTTTTTGGTTTGGGTTCCCAATTTACACATTTAGGGTATAGTTTTTAAGGGATAGGGTTTAGTATTTGGAGTTTAGGGTTTATAATTTTGTCATTTTATATACTAAAATGGGGTATTTTTGAAAATGGACACCATCAAATGGTAATTTTTAAAAGTGACATAGAAAAAGGGGTATTTTTGAAAACCCTCCATTTATTTTCCATTTTTTAATAATTTAAAATGGGATAAGATTATTTTATTTCTAAGATTTTCTAATTTTAGTTTAAAAAATAATAATTCGTTTTTTTAAACATTTTATTTTTAAAAGTGAAAGAAAATAATTTGTTAAAATTACTCATATACATATTAATTGTCATGAACTTTTGTCTTATTTAGAATCTTTGTTATTCCTTTTGGTGATAGAATATTCAGCCGGAATAACATGGTTTTTCCAGAGATTTACAGCAACCCTATGAGATTTTGTCGAGATCACAAAAATGTGTCATATCTTCAAATTAAATGGATGTTTGTGGTATATCCTCACGAGATTTTCAGTTCCTTCAATCCAAATCAAACCGTTATAGTTATCTATAGAAGTTTAACATTTTAGAAAATATAAATTTTCTTGAAACAAATATTTACAAAAGATTTTATTATTGAATATTTGATTTCTATTTTTTTAATTTTTGTTTAAAAAAAATTAGAGTAAAAAATAAAAGGTCTGTAGAAATTTAATAATTTTAAAAACAGAAATATTCTCAAAGAAATATTTGCAATATTTTGTACAGTATTTATTTTCTTTTACTTTAGTATAATACATTAATTTGCTGTGCACATGTGACTATGCCTTTTTTCCATATATATAGGAACGAAATTTGTAATCCGTATCCACCACATTCCAACATATTTATAATATGACCGCAACTTAGCTTGATTTTATTTTTATTTTGGGTCAAAACCGCAACTTAGCTTGATTTGTGTTTCTTTTATCAACTTCAACCTTACGTATTAAAAATCCCATTTAATTTGGAACTTGTTTGTTCCTCGTTAAATCAGTTACGCATTGAAATTTTGATTGCTTGGTGATATTGTAATGAATGTACTTTATATATATATATATATATAAATATATATTTATATACATATACGTAATAAATGTTACTTTATATAGGTTCTATCTTAAATAATATTTTGTTAAAATTTGTCAACTTTCAAGTTTTATTTTCTAAATTACGAATGTAAAATAATAAAAATATACAGGCGTTAGCAAATATTTACATAAATGGTGATATTTCTAAAATTACTAATTCTTCTAACTTTTTTTTGTTCATACAAAACTTGCAGAGTAGTTTGCTTCAATTGGTTAACTTGTAATTGTATGCCCTTGTATGTATAGTCGAATAAAAAAAACCATTAACCAAAATGGTACTCCGACACACATATAACATAACTAATCGAAGGACACAAACATTAACTAAAACTTTAACAGGAAACACTGTATTTTTCGTGTTTATAAGTGAAACAAAAGATCTTTAGAAATTTAATAATTTTAAAAACAAGAATATTCTCAGAGAAATATTTGCAATATATTTTAGTATTTATTTTCTATTACTTTTAAATTTTAAATAAGATATAAAATTTAGATTTTAGATTTTTTTTATTAAACTAAATGCGAAATTTACAATTTGTAATATAGATTATTTATCCATCTAAAGCAATTTCAAATAAATAATAATTGTAAATTGTTAAAAAAGCTTTTCCTAATCTTCCTTAATCTCTTTCTTTCTTGAAAAACCTGAAGATATAAAGTCCTGAATCCAATTAATATTTCTTCCTTCTTCTTTCTATTTTTAAGAGGAAGAATAAATATTAATCACAAATATTTATGAAGAAATATTTAATCTATTTGTAAATGGAAAGAAATCAATTTTTTTAAGAAATTACCATATTTTTTTATGAATAGAATCCACCATAGTTTTTGTCCAACTATAATCATTACAAAAAATATTAGCAACAATATTATTTTTAAAAATTAAGGATTCGGGTTATCAAAAATTAATACCTGAATTTCATTATATTCAATTTTGTAGATCCACAATTATGATCAATGATCATCCATGAATTCAACTAAAAAAAAAAAAATTATGTAATAGGTTACATATAAATAGAATTCTAGTTTAAATGTATTTGTAAACAGAACGAAATCCAAGTTCTTAGAAAATTACCATATATTTGTTATAAACAGAATCCATCATAATTTTCTGCAACTATAATCATTACAAAAAAAACATTAGCAACAATATTATTTTAAAAAATTAAAGATTCAGATTAGCAAAAATTAATATATGAATTTTATTATATTCAGTTTTGTAGATCCACAATTATGATCAATGATCATCCATAAATTCAACTGAAACAAAAAAAAAATATGTATTAGGTTACATATAAAAGTTTTTCAAATTACTAAACTACAAAAAAAAATATAGAAAATAATACAATATATATGTTTAAACAGATGGAGAAACCACATACAAAGTCTATGATTGCTTGATCTTGCTTTCCAAACAACCACTAAAAAAAAAAGCATAAAAATTAGAATCTGATGAATCATATAAAATTGTGAAAAGTTGTATTTGCTCATTTGCTTGTAGAATAAAAAATCATCGAATAAAAATATGATCATGTTTAGCCAAGAGAATAAAATTGAATAACAATCACCACTTAAAAAAACACACAATTATTAATAATAATTTACCGAATTGATTATTTTTGCTTGCTTCATCAACTTGTTCGTCCAATCTTGTTTTTGATATACAAAAAAACATCCATGGTCCATGGCAAGTACACCTAAAACACAATCAAACAGAACAAAATGAGTAAAACTTTTGATATGATTCAACATAATAATTAAAAATTATAGCAGCATAAAATTTAATTATGCAAAGCACCAAAGCATATGGATAGTACATCAACATGAAAAAAAAAATCAAAATCATACAATAGTAAAGTTGATTCATTAGAACCAAAATAATACAAAAGAAAAATTATACTCTCAAAACTATATGTTTAGCTTATTGAATCCGACTTCTACTGTTTTGGCTGAGCGTCTATATATATAGCTTAGAAGGAAAATCGTCATAATTATCTTTACCATTTTAATATTTTAAAAAATAGAAATTTTCTTTAAACAAATATTCGTAATATATTGTAATATTTATCTTCTATTTTTTTAAAGAGAGATATTGCATAAATATATTAGATTTCCGATTCTGTAAACAAATTTCGTTTTTTTTTTAATTTTCGTTTTTTAATTTATTTAAAAAAATTAAAACTTAGAAAAAGGGTATAATTGTCCAGTTTTGAATCTCATTAATAGCAAGTTAGTAATCTTAAGTCTGAGGATGAATGTGGTGTGTTTCAGCAACCTAAATAGAGAGTAAAAGCTTGTTCGAAATATTTATAAGGGTATTTTTCATTAAGAGCAAAGGAGGTTAATTTTTGTAAGATTAGCTGTGAGCTCTCTCGACTTCTCCTTTAATATATTAGATCTGTGACCACCACAAGCAAGCACAAGGGAAAAAAAAACAATATCTTTTTTTTTTTTTTTTTTTTTTTTTCTGGTTTTTGTATATCGGACGGGCAATTGTGTGGCCAGGGAGGGGCTTACCTGAGGACTCTTTGATATCTCTCTCTCTCTCTCTTCTCTTCTTCCTTCTTCCTCTTCCTCTTCCTCTTCACATCACTGTGTGCGTCTCTCTCTCTCTCTCCTCTCTCCTTCTCTCTCTCTCTCTATTCTATCTTTTCAAATATCTTCCCCTATCCTAATTTTTGAACTCGCCTCTTCTTCCCAAAAAGAGTTTATCATACCAAATCTCCCGTCTCTGCGATTTCGGAGTCTGTAGAATTTTGAAAATTCTTTGTTCGAAATCAATCAAATGGTGGATCGATTTAGTGGGATTGCTTTGCCTCATTAGCAATGACTTCTGCTTCTTCCATGTCCGGTTCGTTTCCTTCTCTTTTTTTACTTTTGTTTCATCCCTTTTCTATTATCCGAATTGGTTTCAAAGAGCAATTGAATTTGGAAAGCTTCTTTGTTTTGTGTATGTGTACGGAGGGAGAAAGTTTGAATTTTTGAGGTGATTAGGTTATATAGACTAGTGGCTTCTTTTGAGTAAGTTCATGTGCCAACTAAACATATCCTACCTTACCTTTGTTGTTGAGGACCAACAGTTACTACTTAAAGAACCTAGCTTTGACTTCATGAATCTACTTTTATCCTCTTTTTTTGGCTGGTTCTGTTTTGGGTTTGCTGATTTGATTATGTGTGTGTGCAAATGCAGTGTCTGTGGAATGTGTGAACATATGTAATCTAACCAAAGGAGAAGGGAATGCAAGAAGCGATTGCAATGCTCTCTCCTGTGCTTGGAAAGCTCCAAGGGCGTTAACTGGGTTTCTAGCTAGCACTGCTCATCCACCTGTTTCTTCTTTGTATTCATGCGGCAGAAATGGAAGAACGACCAGAATGAAATCATCTGTAAGTATAGTACTTTTCTATTGCTTTCTGTTTAGTAGGGTTAAAGATTATCTTTGAATGCATATTTCAAGCTACTGATTTCTTGCATGATCACCTTGTTTATGTTGCCATGTTGGCAGTATTTGCTATCTGTTTTGAGGTTTCTTATGGTAACTCCTTTGGATAATGCAGTGCGCCTGGCAGAGGTATGAATATGAAGTAGGCTTTTCTGAGGCTCCATACTTTGTAAATGTGAGAAATATCTTGAAGTCCAGATTATCTTGTGGAAGTCATAAAAGATGGGAACTTTATTGCGTATCAGCTGAATCTTCTGGTGCATCCGATGATGTTACCGTTGAAACATTGTGGGAGGTACGAATACACTGGCCTCTTCTTTATCATTTGTCACTGTACTAGAATGATACGCTCAATCATTTTAATTAATGGTTATATCTGCAGGACCTTTTCCCATCAATATCTTACTTACCCTGTAAAGAATTAGAATTTGTTCGAAAGGGCCTTAAGGTATGATGATATATAAGTTGCTTTATATTTCTAAGGCTTCTGTCAACAACATTCCTATACGATTTCCCGTTCGACATGTTATTATTGAAGTTTTGTTTCAGTTTTCTGGTATTCATTTCTTAATTCAGTAAGAAAGGTTTGTGCAGTTAGCGTTTGAGGCACATCATGGTCAAAAGAGACGTAGTGGGGAACCATTCATTATACATCCAGTCGCAGTTGCTTGTATCCTTGGGGAACTTGTGAGTTGCATGATACGTCGTTCTGAATATGGATTCACATGAAGATTAGATGGAAAGCTTAATAACTTACTTTTGTACTTGTTTAGGAACTGGATTGGGAGTCTATTGTTGCTGGATTACTCCATGATACAGTTGAAGATACAAATTTCATTACTTTTGAAAAGATAGAAGAAGAGTTTGGTGCAACTGTGCGTCACATTGTAGAAGGGGAGACCAAGGTCTGCCTATGTGTGTTTGCTGAAATATTATTCCACGCTTCCTTTGCCACGAAGTTCAGTATTAATAGAAGCTTTTTTCCCTTTTAGGTGTCAAAACTGGGAAAGTTAAAGTGTAAAACAGATAGTGAATCAATACAAGATGTAAAAGCTGATGATTTGCGGCAGATGTTTTTGGCAATGACGGACGAGGTTTCAATCTCTTAACTTAAGATTCTGTTTCAGTTGGTGCTGTTATATTATACATCAGCAAACCTAACTGCTTCATTCCAGGTCCGCGTCATTATCGTCAAGCTAGCTGACCGGTTGCATAATATGCGAACTCTCTGCCACATGCCTCCGCATAAGCAGGTGATTCCTTTAAGTAATTTAGATTTTTACCAAGCCAGCTCTCAGCTCTATGTTTCATTTAGGATAACTAATGAATTTGTGAGTTTCGTCCAGTCCAGCATTGCAGGGGAGACTTTGCAGGTCTTTGCACCTCTAGCGAAATTGCTTGGAATGTATTCCATAAAGGTATAAAACTTTACGTATTGTTTTCGCTTGCTATAATTTCGTATAACAATATTATGCCACGAGGTGCCCATATTTTTTTGTCACATCAGTTAAATTGTTCGTGTGTATATGAAACCTAATTGTCTCAGCTATTGTGTCCTATGGCATTCTGAGTTCTGTGGTGGTTATTTTGCAGTCTGAATTGGAAAATCTATCTTTCATGTACGTTAGTGCTGAGGATTATGATAGAGTCACAAGCAGGATCGCTAACCTCTATAAAGAGCATGAAAAAGAACTCACTGAGGTAATTTCAACAATTATCGTGTCTGAGCTTATACTGCCAAAATATTGGTTTAAAAAGAAAAGGAGCTTAGAGAAGGATGTTGATTATCAACATGCGCGCTCTCTGACCTTCTGAACTGTAAATTCATCTGGGAGTTTATTTATTTCATCTGCATTCACAGAGTCCTACTATGTATCTTAGGCAAACAGAATTTTGGTGAAAAAGATTGAAGATGATCAGTTTCTGGACCTTGTGACTGTGAATACTGATGTTCGATCTGTTTGCAAGGAAACTTACAGGTAAATTCATAAACGACTACTTCATTTTACTATGTAACCTATCCTTTTCTTCAGCATCTGAAGTCTCTTATTTCTACCTGCAGCATATATAAAGCTGCGCTTAAATCGAAAGGATCAATCAATGATTATAACCAGATTGCTCAGGTTTGTGTTGTACTTCCGTCTCCAAGTTGTACCAAAGGTTTCAGAACTTCCATCTGTGAGCTTAATATTATTGTTAACACGCTACTTCTTGTAACTTGATTATTTTAGCAGTTACGGATTGTTGTAAAGCCAAAACCTTCTGTGGGGGTCGGGCCTTTGTGCAGTCCACAACAGGTGAAACCCCAATGAAAAGGAAGTGGGTATCTTTTATTCCGATTTATACTGGTGTGTTACTTAGCTTTCTTGCTCTGTTGTCAATGCAGATATGCTATCACGTTCTTGGGCTAGTCCATGAGATCTGGAAACCTATTCCCCGAACTGTAAGTGCCTGATCTGCTGTACTTTCAAGATAGATTTTCACTACATTATGTCTGCTGAGCATGTCTGACCTTTTTATTACAGGTAAAAGATTACATTGCAACCCCANGAAGGTATTTTTTTTTCATTCTTGTTGTTCATTCCATGGTATCTTTAAATAACAACTGGACCAGACTTTAAGGATACTTCATGGCTTGACATTGCAGGTCAATGGTAATCTTGTTTCTCCAACGCACGTNGTAATATTTCATCACATTTCGTAGAAAATTCCCAATAACTTGTTTATTTCTTTCTTAGAGAATATTAGGTTCAGGCCGATTTAATTGGGTAAGTCTACATTTTTCTCTGCAGATCAGAACTGAGGAGATGGACTTGATTGCTGAAAGGGGCATTGCTGTTTACTATAATGGCAAGGCTCTTTCTGCTGGATTAGTTGGAAATGCGATTCCTTTAGGTAGAAATTCAAGGGGGAAGACGGGTTGCCTCAACAATGCAGATTTTGCACTCAGGGTATTTACTGACCATACTCAGAAGTAAAAATGCATAGAGACGTGCTAGATGTAGGCAGTGATATTTTCTTTTTTGCCCTTCCCAGTATGATGTTAGTTATGACAGTTTATTATTCCAGGTTGGGTGGCTCAATGCAATAAGGGAATGGCAAGAGGAGTTTGTGGGTAACATGAGCTCTAGAGAATTTGTGGATACCATTACGAGGGATCTTTTAGGTAGTCGTGTGTTTGTATTCACACCTAAAGGAGAGGTAAGAACTACACTTCGATGCCTCATAAACATCATCAAATTCTCTTCGTGTTTACTTAAATGCGTTGGTATTCTATTTGTAGATAAAGAACCTCCCGAAAGGGGCCACCGTTGTTGACTACGCTTATCTGATTCACACGGAAATTGGAAACAAGATGGTAGCAGCGAAGGTATTTTTTTTTCATTCTTGTTGTTCATTCCATGGTATCTTTAAATAACAACTGGACCAGACTTTAAGGATACTTCATGGCTTGACATTGCAGGTCAATGGTAATCTTGTTTCTCCAACGCACGTTCTTGAGAATGCTGAGGTCGTGGAGATTGTCACCTACAACGTTTGTACCTTTTCTCTCATTGTTTTTCATTTCTCCTTTTCTGTTGGTCCTGCGTAGGGAAATTATGTTTGGCTTCATCAGCTCAAGTACCTAGGTTTCACTTTCACGAGCTCTCATGTTTATTATTATTGTCACATCACAGGCCCTCTCAAGTAAATCTGCTTTCCAGAGACATAAACAGTGGTTGCAACATGCCAAAACAAGGAGTGCTAGACACAAGATTATGAGGGTATGTTATTGGAGTTCGCTTACTTTATGCTTATTGGCTTGCTATTACGGTATTACTAAGTCTTCATGTCTCTCCTCTTGTTTTAGTTCCTAAGGGAACAAGCTGCACAATGTGCTGCCGAAATTACGCAAGATCAAGTCAATGACTTTGTGGCAGACTCTGATAGTGATGTGGAAGATCTCACAGAAGATTCAAGCAAGAGCCTACAATGGTGGGAGAAAATCCTCGTCAATGTTAAGCAATTCCAGTCACAAGACAAAAGCAAAGATACATCACAAGAAAAAGGTAGAGATACAACACCCACGTCTCAAAATGGAAGCGTTTGGGTCCCAAAGGTGAATGGAAAACACAACAAAGCAATAAAAAAGTCGAGTTTGGATGAGCCAGAGTTCCTCCTACCAGGAGATGGAATTGCCAAGATTTTTCCTGCTAACATCCCTGCTTATAAAGAAGTGTTGCCTGGCTTAGACAGTTGGCGAGACAGTAAAATTGCCTCATGGCATCATCTCGAAGGTCACTCCATCGAATGGTTATGTGTAGTGTCCATGGATCGCAAAGGTATNTAGTCGTGTGTTTGTATTCACACCTAAAGGAGAGGTAAGAACTACACTTCGATGCCTCATAAACATCATCAAATTCTCTTCGTGTTTACTTAAATGCGTTGGTATTCTATTTGTAGATAAAGAACCTCCCGAAAGGGGCCACCGTTGTTGACTACGCTTATCTGATTCACACGGAAATTGGAAACAAGATGGTAGCAGCGAAGGTATTTTTTTTTCATTCTTGTTGTTCATTCCATGGTATCTTTAAATAACAACTGGACCAGACTTTAAGGATACTTCATGGCTTGACATTGCAGGTCAATGGTAATCTTGTTTCTCCAACGCACGTTCTTGAGAATGCTGAGGTCGTGGAGATTGTCACCTACAACGTTTGTACCTTTTCTCTCATTGTTTTTCATTTCTCCTTTTCTGTTGGTCCTGCGTAGGGAAATTATGTTTGGCTTCATCAGCTCAAGTACCTAGGTTTCACTTTCACGAGCTCTCATGTTTATTATTATTGTCACATCACAGGCCCTCTCAAGTAAATCTGCTTTCCAGAGACATAAACAGTGGTTGCAACATGCCAAAACAAGGAGTGCTAGACACAAGATTATGAGGGTATGTTATTGGAGTTCGCTTACTTTATGCTTATTGGCTTGCTATTACGGTATTACTAAGTCTTCATGTCTCTCCTCTTGTTTTAGTTCCTAAGGGAACAAGCTGCACAATGTGCTGCCGAAATTACGCAAGATCAAGTCAATGACTTTGTGGCAGACTCTGATAGTGATGTGGAAGATCTCACAGAAGATTCAAGCAAGAGCCTACAATGGTGGGAGAAAATCCTCGTCAATGTTAAGCAATTCCAGTCACAAGACAAAAGCAAAGATACATCACAAGAAAAAGGTAGAGATACAACACCCACGTCTCAAAATGGAAGCGTTTGGGTCCCAAAGGTGAATGGAAAACACAACAAAGCAATAAAAAAGTCGAGTTTGGATGAGCCAGAGTTCCTCCTACCAGGAGATGGAATTGCCAAGATTTTTCCTGCTAACATCCCTGCTTATAAAGAAGTGTTGCCTGGCTTAGACAGTTGGCGAGACAGTAAAATTGCCTCATGGCATCATCTCGAAGGTCACTCCATCGAATGGTTATGTGTAGTGTCCATGGATCGCAAAGGTATGTAATGATTGATTTCTTGTTGTCGTGATTGATGATCCCAACAACTCGAAAGGAAAATCAGAACTGTTTGTTACAATTTGGCAGGCATAATCGCAGAGGTTACAACAGTCCTTGCAGCTGAAGGCATCGCAGTATGTTCTTGTGTGGTGCGTGCCTTAATAATATTAATTAACTTACTTCTGAACATTTTATAGTTTCCAACGACTCATCTCACAAGGCTCATGGTTTATTGCAGGCCGAGATTGACAGAGGAAGAGGATTAGCGGTAATGTTGCTTCAAATAGAAGCAAACGTTGAAAGTTTGGTAATATGTCCTTAATGTTCTAAACTCTCTTTTTGTTCTTTTTGGACCTTCGGCTACTAAGCACTAACCCGTGTCTCTGTGGATATGTAACTCCCAGGTTAGTGTTTGCGCTAAGGTGGATCTAATCTTGGGTGTGTTGGGATGGTCGAGTGGTTGTAGCTGGCCAAAATCAACAGATAATGCTCAAGTTCTTGAGTGTTAAAGCCAAAGGACTCACACGTTCTTGGCCGTGAAGTTTTGTCATGTTCACTGGAAAAATAAGCAAACTGAAGAAGAGAGAGTCTGGTTGCTCCAAGTAGAGGTAGAGAGCCCTTATAATATTCTTGAAAATATATATCATTTTGTTTCGAAAAAAAAAACAAGAAAAAAGAGAGTCAAATTCTTTTAGATGTGTTATGTTCAATAAATCAAGGTCATTGTATATAAAGACCAAAAGAGTGAGATGAACATACGATGTAATATGTAGATACTCCTGTAAAACCTATACTTGCACATAGAAGAAGATAAAAAAACGGATGCATTTCCCATAACGGATTGTATATTTTGTACGTAATTTTTGTTTTCTTGAAAGTTGAAACGATAATTTTGATACCATAATTATAGCCATGAAATTTAACACAAGTTTGATCACAATTAGGCAAGTCAAAATAAGCAATTAGATGATTTTATAAAACGAATCCAATTATAAAACATAAGATACATGAAACAGTCATACGACATGAAATAAAAACAAAGAAAACAAACTCTTAGCTCATTTTCATTTTCGAACAAACGTTTTACGACGAATCAAACAAAAGGAAAAGATTCTCCCATCGCAAGAACACGTTAGAATTTCATGTTCAATCAGAATATATCACAATTAGTAGTAAGTAGGTTCAGAGGTGAAGAAGAAAGGACCAGCCCAGTAAAGCTTGAAGCTCTTGTCTTCAAGAACACGGTACTTGCTCAACGACTGTCCTCTAACACCTTTGTTCACATCGGTCGGGAAATCGCAGTCAGCGATTGGAGATTGGTAAAGGTAAGCTTTGCATCTGGTCACGGTCCTTCCTGCACGAAGCTGCGAAGGGAATATCGTGGCGAAGAAGTAACCTTTGGCATCGGTTTTGCTGCTCATTATCGATATTGGAACTATCTCTTTCCCGTATGCATCAGTCTTAACACATGCAATTCTTGCCGTTGCACCTGTCGTAAAATAAACAATGTCATAATTAAATGATAATCTTTTCGTACGTAATAACGAGAAAGAAGCAAAAGTACTAGAGCTTTTTAAAAAATATGTGTTGATTAACGCAAAAACCGCTATACGTATCATGGGTTTTAAAAACTGTAGCTATAATGTAAAGAGATAATATCATTACTTGCAAACGTGATAATTTGAATCCGCAACCATACGNGCGATTGGAGATTGGTAAAGGTAAGCTTTGCATCTGGTCACGGTCCTTCCTGCACGAAGCTGCGAAGGGAATATCGTGGCGAAGAAGTAACCTTTGGCATCGGTTTTGCTGCTCATTATCGATATTGGAGCTATCTCTTTCCCGTATGCGTCAGTCTTCACACATGCAATTCTTGCCGTTGCACCTGTCAAAAATAAACAATGCCATAATTAAATGATAATCTTTTCGTACGTAATAACGAGAAAAAATAGAGCAAACGTGACCTTTCTATATATACTCTAATGTTCTCGTACCATTAGACCAATTCGTGTTGGTAAATTATAGACGTACCTTGGATTGGGTAAGTTTTGTCACCGGACCTGCACATGATGACTCCTTCAACAGCGATCGGAATCAATTTTCCAGTCTCTGGATCGGCTTCATTGCCGTAATAAGCAACTGAGGATATAATTAGAGATGAGAAGACTACGAGAGAAGCAGCAAATGAGATGCGTGAGAAAGCCATTTCCTCCTCTCTTGTGTTTTTTTTTGCTTTGCCTTGCTTATACTATGTTGTTTAAGCAAGTGAAATTTTTTGAAACCTAATACCATGGGTTTTATAGGTTAATTGCGTTGACAAAGAGGCAGGGTTACTTTTCTAATTAAATTAATTGGTTTAGTGTACATTAATTTATTTGTCTCAATAAGAAAACGAGCAACTTGTTTTAATAAAACCAAATAAAAAGAACTTGTAATAAGAACGTGTATGCACGGCAGACAAATATAGTGTCATTGTCCCGATCGACGTGAGTCGCATTATATAGTGTGTGGATTACCAATTCCGAAGGCGGTTCAAACATTATGGATGGTCAAAATATCCGGAAATGATATTAGATGCTAATACTATCCGTTTCATAAGTTCGGATAATCGAATGTCTCTAAAAGTTTTGAATTCTAGTCTAAATAATAAAATTATGGATTTGTTGGTTAGAACCGAAATCTGAAATTATAGAGTAGTTCAAAATATTAGGCGAACATGCAACTTCCAAAAGCCATATCAAAAGGCTATATATCTGACTTATTATCAAGATGAAGGGAAAACCTCGGACATGCATAGAATTTGTATGAAGATATCAAAATGGAAGCCAACGTATGAATAAGATAGTGAATTGGTTACGTACGGTTACGTGATCCTTTATGAAGGAGTTTCTTCACTTTGTGAAATAGTCCAATGACTTGCGCTGCTTTAGAAGGGAGAGCAAATATAAGAACGATATATAAGACAAGAGATCGTTGAAATAAAAGAAACTTCCTTATCTTTCTAGCTTGAGTTGATTAGCGAATCTGTTCATTTTTTTTTTTTTTTGAATTTAATGTTAAATTATATTCAAAAGAAAAATAAACGTTTTACAAAGAAATTGTGGTACTTTGCTCTAAACCATTCAAACAAATTTTAATAAAATTTTGCAGCAAACCAGACTTGAATGCTCTCTTCTTCCCCTTTTATGGTGCTCAAACGATTTCGTATGTTCTTGTCGATGATCTCAGAGCCGTGCTTACCCTTGGGCAAGAAGGGCAAATGCCCCAAGTCACCAAAAAAATACTAAAATTTTAGGCCACATTTTATAGAAAAAGTAAGTTTATATTTAGTTAACTTAATATAATGTGTTTTTAATAATGGAAACTTTTCATTAGAAATTGTATATTTTAAAAAATACTTTTAAGTTTTATTGAGATTTTCTTATGTTGAAAATAAATTCCTTACTAATATATAGCAACATAAGTAAAAAACAGTATTTAAACAAAGAATTATTAAAAGTAGTACATGTGGATAATTACTATAGAACATTGTGATTTAAAAAAATGATTTTAATTTTAATTTTCGTGGTTTTGTTATTAACATTTTATTTTTATTTAATATTAAAATAATTTACTAAATATTCAAAATTCAAAAAAAAAAATTTGCCCTAGGCCTCCATGGCACTGGATGATCTTGATCAGCTGCTCCGCCGGTGAAGAGTGTTCTCCGTGTCGTCGTGCATTCCGTTCTCTCCATATTGCGTGAATTGTATTCTGCAAAACATACCTCACTATGAACTTTGTTTTCTTGTCCAGACCATTTCCTGCAGTCAGAGTTAGGACCTCTTGCCAGTGATTTGTGAACTTATCTGCAAGTAGTTTTTTGAGAAGCCGCCGCTCCCAGACCAGCTGAGAGTAAGTGCATTGAAAGAACAGGTGCTCTCTTGTCTCTGAAGGGTGACCACATAGGATACAACTTGTGTTGGCGTGTGAGAATCTGTTCATGATAAGACTCCATGACGTAAGTACCAGTTTTGTTATTGAGCTCGTATATTATATATTTTGTGTCCTCTCTTTCTCTTATTTTCTTCTCTAGTCACGCTTCTTTATTGTTAAACAACAAAATATGTTTGTTTTACTCTTTGTTTATTATCTTGTACAGGTTACTATAGTGGTTTCGTTTCTCTTATTTAAGCATTCTCTGTATCTCACTTTACACTGCAACGAAGAAAATATATTTTGCGAGATATTGTTTCATCTCTCTCGATCTGTTCAGGAGAAAATCTAATAAATATTGACTATTTTCTTTTTTTTTGCAATTGATTCGGTTAAATAAAATAATGTGATTTTCGAAAACACCAAAGATACCTTCGTTGGTGTTAGAGCAAGTTTATTGGGAGGTTCATATAAGGGGAGTTCTTAAATTTTTTATGAATTAATTGTGTACTGTTTGGAATATAAGAACCTATGATCTCTTAGATAAAATTTTCTCTTTTATTGGTAGGTTCTTATTTTGGGTCTCTTATTTTTGAAAATATTGTTTCTTATTTTTGAAAATATTGTTTTTTAAAATTTTAAAATTTTAAATAGAATAGAAGTGGTATAAATGTGTAAACATTTAAGATTTTATAAAAATAAAAAAAAAATATTTCATTTTTATTAATTTTCAAACATACAAAACATAATAAAACATTAATACATATTACAACAAGAGTCAGATATATTATTATGCCACTGAAACATATCATTTTGTACTATGTTACAATACTTACACATGAAGCTTTGAGGCTAGCAGTGTACGCCTCACAGTTCTCAACCTCACCCCGTCTCCATCTCTCATAGAACAAAAAGAACTTCACAACCTCGTGACCGAGGTTCACATTCTCCGTCTTGCACTCTAAGAAGTCAGAGACATCCCTTGGAGAAAGGTTTGGACCAAGCTTGAAGTGACCAATGGCTTCTATAATCCCACTTGCACACCTCTCCTTTGCATGGATCACTTTTGGGTTGTCTTTTGCATTTTCAGCATGCCACTTCAACAGCTCTTCTTGAGCATTGCTTACCTGGGAGAACAAACTAACAATTCTCAACATCGATATGAAAACGAAAATGCAGAGAGATGGCTGAACATGATTTGAAAACAAAAAAACCAACCATGACGCCATAAACATCAGGAATGCTAAACAGTTCAGCATCGTTTCCTGAGTCGCCACAAGCAAGAGTATTAACAGGGAGCTTTCCTTCAGTCTTCAGCTTCTTAAGCAGATACGCAAGCGCTTGTCCCTTTCCAGCACCTTGTGGTAAAATATCCAAATCCATACCTCCACTGTAAATGATTTTGACATCCAACTGAAACAACCAACATAAACAATCTGTTAAGTAACAAAACCTCAATAGAGAACAACACAAAAGCTGCAGATGCTACAATAGCATTATCAAATCAAAAACTCACCCCACGTTTCTCAAACCGTCGTGATAACTCCTTAGTAACTTCCTGAGCCTTACTCTTATCAACATAAAAGCTAACCTTGTGTGGCCTCTGCTCAGTTTCAGCCTACAAATCAGCAATTGAGTAACCATTGAGTAAACCACTAGAGAGAGAGAAAGAAACTTTTGTAAAACCAGTGAGAGAGTGAGTACCTGAAGCTTCAACTCAGAAAACTTGCAAGCTTCTTCTTTGACAATACCCAAATCCCATTTATGGTTCAAAGTATCAACCCAACCATGATCAGGAACCATAGAGTTACCATAAGTAATCGTTTCACCTAACCAAAAGAAACAATTAAACAAGCTTATTTGATATTACTACAAGCTAAATCAAACAAGAACAATGTACTCTTAAATTATACAATCATGTGTCAAGAACACAAACAGTTACAAAAGCAGTGATATTGAAAGAGATATTGTTTTGACAAAATCAGTTAAATCGGCGAGACATGAAGGCCAAATCTTTTCAAATTCATCATAATCGGAGATTAAGAAGACAACATCTACTAAACATATGGATCATATCAGAACACATGAACACCAAGAACCCTAATTTTCTAACAAACATAAAAACCCCCTAAATTGCGATCAAAAATCAAAGTACCCTAATCATAAAACACTAATCGGGACTGATTCAATCACTAATTGTATTGATAAACTTACCATATGATTCAAATTGCTTCAATCTCTTCTGATTGAGTGGGATCCAAATTCAAATCGCCTCTCATAGATCCTCTCGGAGACGAGGCATCGTCGATTCAATCGACGGAGAGAGAGAGGAAAAAAGAAAAACTTCTGATTGAGTGGAATCCAAATTCAAATCGCCTCTCATGCATCCTCATGAATCCAGATTCAATCGCAACCGAGAGAGAGAGAGCGCGAGAGCGAGAGAGAAAGAGAGGAAAAAAGAAAAAAATCGAAGGGGAATTTTTTTTTTTTTCCTTTTTGTATTATTCTTTCAACCAACCGAATGGTGACACATACCGCCCCTTAAACCAAGATTCAGTCTCTTATATAAGGGGAGATCTTACCATTTTTCTTCATTTCTGATTATTTTTTTTTTAACAAAAGACTAAGAGCTCTTCCCTGAACCCCGGATAAATAAGGCCTTACACTCAATTCGAAAGTCAGACATATTAAGTTATAACAATTAATTTTGTAAGAGCATTGTTGATATTAACGAGACAAGACTTTTGAGTTTAAGAGGCAAAGAAACGTGAAAGGAAGCAAGCATAGCTTTGAGATTTCAGATCCAACTTTTTTTCTTTTTCTTCTTCCAAACCTCTTTTACTATACGACCATGGATTCTGAAGGAGTGTTAATGCCGTTTCTCCACGAGCATGTTATGATGCCTTGGAATGATAGGAGAAAAGGAGACTGTTGTGGAAACTTCGAAGCTATTAGTGATGGTTTATACTGCAAAATCTGCAAATTTTTCGTCCATAAGAAATGTGGCGAGTCCTCCGAATTTATCGAACACCCATCTCACCCCAATCACACTCTACGGCTTCAACGTTATGGTCGTTGTGATTTATGCGGTGAGTGCAAAAACGTCAATACATACTATCATTGTGAGATTTGTGACTTTGACATGGATATATTCTGTGTTAAGTATCCACCACCAGATGTTATTGCATTCCCGAGACGCATCACCATAAGCTCACCTTTCTCAAGGACCGGATCATCTGTAACTGTGATGCTAAATGTGGGAAGCATGGTTATGGGTTTCCATGCGAATGTCATGAATGTGATTTAGCCTTCCATGTGGATTGCATATAGCACCCGTTAGAGAATAATAACCCCTTAGAGGTAAACCACTCTTACCATCCCTGGCACCCACTTAAGCTCCACACAGGTCCACCACCGGACTATATATTCTGATGGAACATGTCGTCTTTGCGCAACAAAGATTGATGATAGATTGTTTTATCATTGTTCTTTGTGTAACTTCACCTTGGATATGTGTTGTATTCTACACCCACCACCACAATCTCTTCTGAATTTGAAAGCTCATGATCACCAACTCACCGTTACTCCCAAGACTCCGTACCTGAACCCGAAGAAATAGAAGATATAGAGCCATATGTGGTAATATATGATAACACAATACAACATTTCAGCCACAAAGAGCATTACCTAAAACTCCACGTTAATGGTGTTCTTTGTGACGAAAACAAGCGGTGCAGCGCATGCACCTATCCTATCACTCTCCAATCCTTCTACGGCTGTATGGATTGGGACTTCATTCTCCACCAAAACTGTGCTGAGTTTTGTAGAATGAAATGGCATGTGCTACACTATGAGCGTCTTGCTCTAGTTACAAACGAGACATTATATTGGTGTGATGCTTGCAGTAGAATGTCCAATGGTTTTAGATAACAGCATAAAAATACTACAATTGATGTTCGGTGCGAATCAATTTCGGAGCCATTTTTCCATCCCAGTCATCCTCAACATCCCTTATATCACACTTCACCATATGAAATTAAAACATGCAATGGCTGCAACGAGAGTTGTTATCATTTGCTAAGATGCATTGAAGATGATTGTAGATTTGACTTATGCTTCAAATGTGTCACTTTACCACAAGTGGTAAAGCATAGAGTTGACGATCATCCTCTCTCACTATGCTATGGCGAAAAGGCAAGTGGTAAATACTGGTGTGACATTTGTGAAGAAGATACTAATCCAGAGGGATGGTTCTATACATGTAAAGACCATCGGGCTAGTTTGCATATAACGTGTGTGCTCGGAGATTTGTCAGCGCTCATGCCAGGAAGCACAATAGTAATAGAGGCTTGGGGCAGATCATTTCAGGTTGTGCTTAATAATAGTATATCTCGTCTATTTTGCAGGTTTTGTAACTTGCATTGCATTTTTCCAATCAGCTTGAAGATGCTTGGAACCACATATGAATATGTTTGCTCTTATGATGTCTGTAGAATGAAAATAATAAAAAACATGTGAAACTAAAATTTCTTTTGGATTTCTTGTAATATTTCTTTTACATATTCATTTCCATTATAAGTTGATTTCTTAATTGTATAAGTCTGATATGTCTTCTTGTTATGATACAACATTTCAGCCACAAAGAACATTACCTAAGACTTCATGTTAATGTTGTTCTATGTGACGACAACAAGCGGTTCAAAGCATGAACCCATGTCATATGTCTCCAATCCTTCTACAACTGTATGGATTGCGAGTTCTTTCTCCACCAATATTTTGCTAAATTTCTTAGAATGAAATGGCATGTGCTACACAATATCATCTTACTTTAGTTACAATTACAAACGAGGCTAATTTCTTTTTGTGTTATGCTTGTGATAGATGGTCCAATGGTTTCGATACCAGCATAGGGATAAGACATCCCATGTTCGGTGTGCTTCAATTTCAGAGCCATTGTTTCATCCCTAGCATCCTTTATATCACACTCCATCATATGTAGAATTTTTTTTTTGAAATTGTTGCAACATGAATAGTATCATATGCTAAGAAGCAATTGTGGATTTTCCTTGGACTTCAAATGTGCCAATCTACCACAAGTGGTTCAAGCATAGTAATGATCATCCTCTCTCACTGTGCTATGGCAAAAAGGCTAGCTAGCTAGTTTGCATAGTAACAATCATCCTCTCTCACCACAAGTGGTACATTTTGGTGTGACATTTGTGAAGACAAAAAAAACAACCCAGAGACATGGTTCTATATGTGTAAAAACCACTGAGCTAGTTTGCATACAGTGTGTGTTCTTAGAGATGTTTTAGGAGTCATGCTATGAAGCACGCTAAGTGGGAGCAAAGTAGGCTAAGGTTGACAAATGGTTTTTCGGTTTGGTTTTTGTGACAACCCATCCCGCGAACCCCACTAGCCCACCGCTAGCTGCCCCAACGGACCGTCTGTGGACCCTGCTAGCCCACTGCTAACCGGCCCAACAGACTCCAAGCTGGCCCTGCAGGGCATCGATTTTTATGTGACAACCCGTCCCGCAGACCCCACTAGCCCACCGCTAGCTTGCCCCCATAGGCCCGAAGCTGGCCCTGCAGCGCATCGATCCTAACCCCTCACTGGGCAAATGGAACTATTCATCCAAATCCACAGTAGGTTATTGGTGCGTCAGGCGTTCCTCGAACCCTGGTCCCCACCCTTTAACAACCTTCCCACAGGACAAGCTGTCACCAATTGATCTGCAGGTCAATTGGTGACAGCTTGTCCTGTGGGAAGGTTGTTAAAGGGTGAGGACCAGGGTTCGAGGAACGNTGGATAATTATCCAATAAAAGATGTAGAAAATTTAAATTGTGTGCTTTACAAAAAGTTGCGATTGTTCATTGTGAGTTTGTAAAGTTGCAACTGTTCATTGTAGAGTTGTGTTTATTCGAATATTCGTATCTTTTGAAATCTATATATATTTGTCTGTTTGAACTGATTCATTTTTTAGCCATGACACAAAATAATATAAATTTTCAATCTCAACAGTTTTTACAGCTTCTAAATTATTCTCTAGCATTCATTCTTTTAAAAGTAAAGGAATTCCTCCAATTCTTGATTTAACAAAAGATTTTTGGAATGATAAATCTAATTTACAACTTTTAGTTAATTTTAAATATAAAAANAGGTGGGCTAGTGGGGTCCACGGGACGGGTTGTCACACATCCACCAGTAGGTTATTGGTGCGCCAGGCATTCCTCGAACCCTGGTCCCCACCCTTTAACAACATTCCCACAGGACAAGTTGCCACCAATTGATGGTTTGGTATTTTTGGTTTACGGTGTTTTTAGTTTTGCATAAATTAAAAACATGTGTACTTCAGTCTAGTTACGGTTTGGTTTATATAGTTTTACGGTTTATCGGTTTTACAAAAAATGTAAGATCATATATGTATCTCGGTTTGGCTTGGTTTTAGTTTGGTTCTGGGTTTTAAGGTTAATTCCATATTTTACACACAACAAAAAATAAGTTTGTTGCATAAATAAATGTATAATCTAAATAACATAGCATAACAAAATATCAATCAATAAGTTATACATAATCTATATATAATAGCAATCTGAATAAATGTCACCAAAAGTTGTGTTTCTTCAATCGTACCATTTGGATAATTATCCAATAAAAGATGTAGAAAATTTAAATTGTGTGCTTTACAAAAAGTTGCGATTGTTCATTGTGAGTTTGTAAAGTTGCAACTGTTCATTGTAGAGTTGTGTTTATTCGAATATTCGTATCTTTTGAAATCTATATATATTTGTCTGTTTGAACTGATTCATTTTTTAGCCATGACACAAAATAATATAAATTTTCAATCTCAACAGTTTTTACAGCTTCTAAATTATTCTCTAGCATTCATTCTTTTAAAAGTAAAGGAATTCCTCCAATTCTTGATTTAACAAAAGATTTTTGGAATGATAAATCTAATTTACAACTTTTAGTTAATTTTAAATATAAAAATACCTAGAGTTTTTTTTCCAACAGTAAGATGGATTATATAGTGAGTTTTGAATTTGACTTTTCAATATGGTAATAAAGATGTCTTCTATTTAAACTCGGTTTATATGGATTATTAGGTATAATCAAGTGCAGACAGTTGCAATTTTTCGTTGTATATTTTCGTAAAATTTTGGTTTTTGTTTTTTTTTTTTTAAACGGTTGTATCTATTCATTGTAGAGTTTTGTCCTTTCACTATATTTTATTTATATTTTTTCATTTCAACTTTTCGTTCTACTATGTGTGTAATGTGTGTCTATTTAAATAGTCATGTTTTTGAACTCTCTTTATATTTGTCTCTTCAGCAGTAATTAACAAGTTCATTGAAACAAATTTTTTTTTTTGTTAAAGGGTATTCAATTTATAAAAATATAATGCCCAATGGGCTATTTCCGGAGTAGGCCCATACAAAAATCCCAAAGGGTGGACTCATTTACATCTAACCAAAAACTAAATCGATGGGAACAAAACCGGCCGGGTTCACAAACCGAACTAAACCGGGGACCGTGAAACCCTAATCTGCAAACAAAAAACTCGTTTGTAGCCGCCGCCCATACTTGCAGATACTCAGCCGGAACAGGACCTCCGGTGAGCCTGGACGACGGTAACCGAACAGAGATGGTGATCCAAGATCCGTTGCCATCCTGCCACCGTAGATCCGTTTTGAGAAGGAGGAAGAGATCCGATCTGCTCTTTGTCGAGGAGGTTTTCACGCTCAGTCGTGAGAGAGAGAGAGAGAGGCAGCAGGGAGTAGATAAGCGGACCTTTGACGGTGTCTTAGCTTCGCCGGATCGGAGACTACCTCCCCTATCATAACCGATCCTGTGAAGCCTCCAAAATCTCCAGTCTTCCGATCTATCTACCTTCTTCTCTCGTTCCTTGCCGTGAATCTCCCTCTTCCGCTCCGTGTAGCAACACCTCTGGTAGAGCTCTTACCATCGGCGTCCCGCAGATTCTTTTCCTCTCCACTGCTCCCTTGATTTCGTCCATCAGTTTCGCCGGTAACATGCAAAGAGTCGCGAATGAAGAACCATGGGCCGAGGGGTCCTCATCGTCACCGGAATTGACGGAGGACCCGACGTCGGAGCACGAGCTTGTAGTCAGAAGAAGAAGAAACTTCGGGAGAGAAAAAATCGCCGAGCGTGAGGTTCACTCGCTCGACTTTCTCTCTCGACTCTTTTTTCCATTTTATGTAGAATGTAAATAATTGAATATTAATATCTAATATTTAACATTATCTATAATCTAACTAAAATTTAAGAAATGATTGTAGCAATAGAGAAATTTAATACAACTTAATATATAATTTAGAGTTACGTCTATTTATCGTAACTTTCGTTAAAAAAAATAGTTTAATATTTAAATTTGTTTTGTTTTGTTTTTGAAAGTTATGTATTTTAATTTTAATCTTTCTTTGATACAGTTTCACTCATTATTAAATATATTTTTAATTATAATTATTTAATAGAAATTTACATTTACTCTTACAACCATTAGTTCAATATTCTCAGTTAGGATCACTTTTTCATAATGATTTTTTTAATTGTACCTATTTACCATAATTTTTCATAAAATTTTATATATTTATAATACTTTAAACAATGTTTTTTTTTTACAAATTTGCGTCTATTCTACATAATCTTTTTTATTTTATAAGTTACTATTTTAATGGTTATGCTTTTAGTAACAGTTTATGTTTAATGATGATGTATTCAAACTATTATATTACATTCAAATATTTTATAATGTATAATTTTAAATTTTAAATTTTATTTACATTTTTTTAAATTACTTCCCCCGCAAGGGCGTCTAGTTAAAATGGCGTGAATTGCCTTGAAGGTTGGCGATNGGTTTGGTATTTTTGGTTTACGGTGTTTTTAGTTTTGCATAAATTAAAAACATGTGTACTTCAGTCTAGTTACGGTTTGGTTTATATAGTTTTACGGTTTATCGGTTTTACAAAAAATGTAAGATCATATATGTATCTCGGTTTGGCTTGGTTTTAGTTTGGTTCTGGGTTTTAAGGTTAATTCCATATTTTACACACAACAAAAAATAAGTTTGTTGCATAAATAAATGTATAATCTAAATAACATAGCATAACAAAATATCAATCAATAAGTTATACATAATCTATATATAATAGCAATCTGAATAAATGTCACCAAAAGTTGTGTTTCTTCAATCGTACCATTTGGATAATTATCCAATAAAAGATGTAGAAAATTTAAATTGTGTGCTTTACAAAAAGTTGCGATTGTTCATTGTGAGTTTGTAAAGTTGCAACTGTTCATTGTAGAGTTGTGTTTATTCGAATATTCGTATCTTTTGAAATCTATATATATTTGTCTGTTTGAACTGATTCATTTTTTAGCCATGACACAAAATAATATAAATTTTCAATCTCAACAGTTTTTACAGCTTCTAAATTATTCTCTAGCATTCATTCTTTTAAAAGTAAAGGAATTCCTCCAATTCTTGATTTAACAAAAGATTTTTGGAATGATAAATCTAATTTACAACTTTTAGTTAATTTTAAATATAAAAATACCTAGAGTTTTTTTTCCAACAGTAAGATGGATTATATAGTGAGTTTTGAATTTGACTTTTCAATATGGTAATAAAGATGTCTTCTATTTAAACTCGGTTTATATGGATTATTAGGTATAATCAAGTGCAGACAGTTGCAATTTTTCGTTGTATATTTTCGTAAAATTTTGGTTTTTGTTTTTTTTTTTTTAAACGGTTGTATCTATTCATTGTAGAGTTTTGTCCTTTCACTATATTTTATTTATATTTTTTCATTTCAACTTTTCGTTCTACTATGTGTGTAATGTGTGTCTATTTAAATAGTCATGTTTTTGAACTCTCTTTATATTTGTCTCTTCAGCAGTAATTAACAAGTTCATTGAAACAAATTTTTTTTTTTGTTAAAGGGTATTCAATTTATAAAAATATAATGCCCAATGGGCTATTTCCGGAGTAGGCCCATACAAAAATCCCAAAGGGTGGACTCATTTACATCTAACCAAAAACTAAATCGATGGGAACAAAACCGGCCGGGTTCACAAACCGAACTAAACCGGGGACCGTGAAACCCTAATCTGCAAACAAAAAACTCGTTTGTAGCCGCCGCCCATACTTGCAGATACTCAGCCGGAACAGGACCTCCGGTGAGCCTGGACGACGGTAACCGAACAGAGATGGTGATCCAAGATCCGTTGCCATCCTGCCACCGTAGATCCGTTTTGAGAAGGAGGAAGAGATCCGATCTGCTCTTTGTCGAGGAGGTTTTCACGCTCAGTCGTGAGAGAGAGAGAGAGAGGCAGCAGGGAGTAGATAAGCGGACCTTTGACGGTGTCTTAGCTTCGCCGGATCGGAGACTACCTCCCCTATCATAACCGATCCTGTGAAGCCTCCAAAATCTCCAGTCTTCCGATCTATCTACCTTCTTCTCTCGTTCCTTGCCGTGAATCTCCCTCTTCCGCTCCGTGTAGCAACACCTCTGGTAGAGCTCTTACCATCGGCGTCCCGCAGATTCTTTTCCTCTCCACTGCTCCCTTGATTTCGTCCATCAGTTTCGCCGGTAACATGCAAAGAGTCGCGAATGAAGAACCATGGGCCGAGGGGTCCTCATCGTCACCGGAATTGACGGAGGACCCGACGTCGGAGCACGAGCTTGTAGTCAGAAGAAGAAGAAACTTCGGGAGAGAAAAAATCGCCGAGCGTGAGGTTCACTCGCTCGACTTTCTCTCTCGACTCTTTTTTCCATTTTATGTAGAATGTAAATAATTGAATATTAATATCTAATATTTAACATTATCTATAATCTAACTAAAATTTAAGAAATGATTGTAGCAATAGAGAAATTTAATACAACTTAATATATAATTTAGAGTTACGTCTATTTATCGTAACTTTCGTTAAAAAAAATAGTTTAATATTTAAATTTGTTTTGTTTTGTTTTTGAAAGTTATGTATTTTAATTTTAATCTTTCTTTGATACAGTTTCACTCATTATTAAATATATTTTTAATTATAATTATTTAATAGAAATTTACATTTACTCTTACAACCATTAGTTCAATATTCTCAGTTAGGATCACTTTTTCATAATGATTTTTTTAATTGTACCTATTTACCATAATTTTTCATAAAATTTTATATATTTATAATACTTTAAACAATGTTTTTTTTTTACAAATTTGCGTCTATTCTACATAATCTTTTTTATTTTATAAGTTACTATTTTAATGGTTATGCTTTTAGTAACAGTTTATGTTTAATGATGATGTATTCAAACTATTATATTACATTCAAATATTTTATAATGTATAATTTTAAATTTTAAATTTTATTTACATTTTTTTAAATTACTTCCCCCGCAAGGGCGTCTAGTTAAAATGGCGTGAATTGCCTTGAAGGTTGGCGATAACAAGTCTTTTGATAATGGCTTCGAACAAGTCGCTACATTTTTTTTCCTTTCAAGACTTTAGTTTCACATCATTAGCTTTTTAAATTGACGATCAAAGAATCCGGTTAGAAGATTGGGTTTCTTGAACCATTATTTTCAGATCGCAACTTACTTGAAATACATAACCCAAAAAGGCTTCTACAAAATGCTACCATGTATTCATGTGNCTAAAATTTAAGAAATGATTGTAGCAATAGAGAAATTTAATACAACTTAATATATAATTTAGAGTTACGTCTATTTATCGTAACTTTCGTTAAAAAAAATAGTTTAATATTTAAATTTGTTTTGTTTTGTTTTTGAAAGTTATGTATTTTAATTTTAATCTTTCTTTGATACAGTTTCACTCATTATTAAATATATTTTTAATTATAATTATTTAATAGAAATTTACATTTACTCTTACAACCATTAGTTCAATATTCTCAGTTAGGATCACTTTTTCATAATGATTTTTTTAATTGTACCTATTTACCATAATTTTTCATAAAATTTTATATATTTATAATACTTTAAACAATGTTTTTTTTTTACAAATTTGCGTCTATTCTACATAATCTTTTTTATTTTATAAGTTACTATTTTAATGGTTATGCTTTTAGTAACAGTTTATGTTTAATGATGATGTATTCAAACTATTATATTACATTCAAATATTTTATAATGTATAATTTTAAATTTTAAATTTTATTTACATTTTTTTAAATTACTTCCCCCGCAAGGGCGTCTAGTTAAAATGGCGTGAATTGCCTTGAAGGTTGGCGATAACAAGTCTTTTGATAATGGCTTCGAACAAGTCGCTACATTTTTTTTCCTTTCAAGACTTTAGTTTCACATCATTAGCTTTTTAAATTGACGATCAAAGAATCCGGTTAGAAGATTGGGTTTCTTGAACCATTATTTTCAGATCGCAACTTACTTGAAATACATAACCCAAAAAGGCTTCTACAAAATGCTACCATGTATTCATGTGGGATTTTTGGAACCAGAATTGTCGAAGCTGGTAATGTTGGAGCCAAATAAATTGGAATTATTATTAGACAAATAGTTGTTTGGTTAAATTAAATTGCAACCAAGATAACAGCACAATTAAACCAAAATCAAAGCATTTGGACCAATTTAGACCAACGGTTATTTGGTTAAATTGCAACCACGTTTAGTACATTTTTGTAAACCGTGAATAGCATAAATACTGACCCGGCTCGTCAATGAATTTCAAAATGATCACAACATGCCATGTAACTTTAGAAGTACTCTACCTTTTAAGTGAAGGCTTGAAAGCCATTCCTTCATTCCTTTGCTAATCTGTAATGTAAATTTTGTTGTTCATTCAAATATTATCGAATCATAATTAAAAAAAATATTCTAAAAATGAATTTCTCGTTTCAATTTATCTTCTCCAGTCTCTCCACCATCTAATTGACATATCTAGTTAAAAACAATACAATGAAGTGATGCGTTCAAATTTTCTGTAGAATCAGCTCCACATGTTTTACATTAATTTTCATGTAAATGTATTTTAAGCTATATTGAACTCATCATATTTGATATATATAAAACCTAAATTAAAATCAAACTGTGTGAAAGCACAATAAAAATTTGATAACATCAGGAGAAATTTATCTTTATACAACTTATATAATTTAGTGCAAATTTATGTAAACTTTCACTACACGTTTTTTATTCATTGTGTTTTTCTCTTAATTATGACACATACAGCTCTATATTTAAGAGACAAAAATGATACATAAATTACAAAATTAAGATAACCGGATAATATATGATAAGAACGCTTAAATCTACATTTAAGAGACAAAAATTAATATATAAATTACAAAATTAAAATTAAGATAACCAGATCATATTTGATAAGAACGGCTTAATTTTTATTTAGTTAGTTCAACAAACATATTTTGTTTTAAGGAAATGATGT
Source organism: Camelina sativa (assembly GCF_000633955.1). NCBI lineage: Eukaryota > Viridiplantae > Streptophyta > Magnoliopsida > Brassicales > Brassicaceae > Camelina > Camelina sativa. The sequence goes on from NC_025686.1 coordinate 1,522,895, forward strand.
TTAGCCGTTTAGTTATATGTTTGATAACTCTTCAAACACCTCATCATGCTTTATTTATTATTTTTATTTATTAAAAATAATAAAATAATAAAATCATTCATTAACTCTTCATTATTTATATAAATTTTGATATATGACTTATTAATTGCATATATACATAAAAGAAATAGAATCATAATTTAATTATAATTTTATAAAAGTATAAACATTACATGATATGCTAACAGAATTCATTTCTTTTCGTCTTACTGTGGGTTTGAAGTGCTGTGGGGTTTGTGGGTTTGGAGTATGTTATCTTTTCGTCTATGTCATCTTCAGTACCCTACAAAAAGAACCGCCGCATAGCTAAGAATTAATGTTTTAGCATCATTTATATTTATTTATTACTAATATGTTATAATTGTATCTACCATGTTGCCTCGTATCTCGATACATGTACCAATTGAGTGTATAATAACTAATAAATGACAATTCCGGTAATGATATAAATTACAAAGAATTATTTTAGGGCTGGGCAAAATAACCAATAACCAAATAACCGACCGAAACCGAACCGAAAAAAACCAAACCGAACCGAACCGAAATTCTTCAAATACCCGAATGGTTAGTAAAAATCTATATCCAAACTAACTGAAACCGAACCGAACCGAACCGACAATTAAATGGTTAACCGAAATATTCGAAAACCTAGAAGATATCAAATATTATATACTTAATATTATGCAAAACTATAAAATAAACTTAAAATATAAATTATTTCTAGATTCAAAACAATTAAATATTTTAAATAATCAATATATGTAAATGTTATTATTTTGAATTTACAAAGTTAAATACTATTTTGTAAAATTGAATCCATATTTTTCCCTTTTTTGTATTTTTGTTATTGTATATTTGGTTAATTTTGGTTATATTCGGTTAGTTTTGGTTATATTTGGTTTATTTGGTTAATGTTAATATAATTTATGTTAGTTATGGTTATTTATTTAAATAACCAAACCGAAACCGAACCGAAAGAAACCGAACCGAACCGAAATTTCAAAAATATCCAAATGGTTACTATATTACTATATCCAAAATAACCGAAACCGAATACAACCGAACCGAAACCGAATGGTTAACCGAATGCCCAGGCCTAAATTACTTGATTGAAAAACAAACTAGTCAAAAGTACAACGAATGTAAATTTACAAATAATTATTTTAATAATTGAGTAAAGATTTGTTACAATAATAATCCTACTCAATCATTTTTTCAGAATTTGACTAATGTAAATTGTATATTTTCTGTACAAGTGTATTTTGTTGAATGGGTATTTGATTTCAATATTTAAAGTGATTGTTAAACTAAAATAGTAATACTTATTATTGTGTGTATTACGTATAGAAAATATTACAATTGTTGACTAATACTTGAAAAATTAATAGTTTTGTTTCATGACTATCAAAATTTTTACATAGAAGATGAGATTGATTATTTGAGGATCATTTATATTAACATTTTTGGAACACTATATATTTTGTGTTCTACCCTTTAAGTTATTCTTCTTAAAAAAATTATTTACAACATTAATCCATACAAAATTGCACTAAAAACAATAATTGAAATATGGTAAATCGATAAAATATACCTAAAAATTGCACTATATCTACATGCTTGCTAAAATCTCTCTATAAAATCAATAAGGTTGCTAAAAAACATATATAAACCATTTTTCTCTTGAAATATCTATACCTTCTCCCTAAATAAATGATGTAATCAATAAGTTTCTTAAAATCTCTCTATGATCTCTCTAATCAGTAAGCTTACTAAATATGACAACACTAAGGGGTGTGTATTGAAAGTGGAATTTTGAAGGATTTTGTGAGATTTATGATGTTTTGGATTTTAGGAGATTTAAAGTGGGGTTTTAAGGTATTTGGTGGATTTGGTGTTATTTTCATTTTTAATAAGAAAAATTAGTTTGTGATTTCTTGAGATTTGGTGAGATTTTAAAAATAACTTTGGGATGATTTTATGAGATTCTCCACAAAATCACATTAAATACAAAAGTCACCATCATATTTTCCGGGCAAGTCATGTTCGTATTCTTTGGTTTTGTTTAATTTATATTGTTGAGTATAACCATGGTGCGTAGTATAATTTACATGTGACATCAGTTTGAATTTGAACCCTGTTGATTCCTACTTTTCTGGGCAATGTTACTTGGGTATTACTTTTAAAATTGCAGCTTAATTAAATTGTTAAACCGAATAGCTACTGTGAACATGATAGGACTGTTGAGTTTTGAAGTTTCGGCTGATGCTATAACAAAATTTTGTTAGAAGATTTCAACTAAGTGTTCTGATGAAATGGTTAGAATTAGACCAATGATTTTGCAGCCATAGATTTTGTTTGTTTTTCATTCAACTGTCTTTGGGATAACTATGAAGCTAAATACTTGTGTAAGATTCGATGCTCTAGTTTAAATAATAGAACTAGGTACTAACCCGCGGGTATATCACGGGCTGAACATTTTATTTTAAGAAAATCTGTAATAATAAATTTTATAAATAAATTATATATACTGGTTTGTAATTGAAAATAATTGAAAATGTTGGTTTATTATCTGGGCAATCAGGGGATATTTTAAAAACGTTTATTGAAAGCCTGACATCTTCAAAACAATAAGGAATAAAATTGTTTAAACAACTATAACTGAAAAGAACATCTTTGGTATAGTTCTGAAGTAAGTAAAAAGATGTAACATGTAAACAGAAAAATTAAACAACATTCTTTGTTATTTTTTGTGGCTTCCCTTTGTTATCTGTAATAAGCACCTTCAAACCTGCTTTTGATTTCACCCTAGACATTGCTACATAGAGTTGCCCATGAGAAAAAACAGGTCTTGGCAAGTACAACCCTACAGAAGTTAAACTCTAGCCTTGACTTTTGTTGATGGTCATAGCAAAAACAACTGATAGAGGAAATTGTCTTTGACAATAACTTTTTCAACGTTACTCTTGATTTATTATTAAAAATAACTGGAAACAACATCCTTATTGAATTGGAAAAATTAAAGGAAATCCTAGTAAGTGCTTTAAGCACCAAAATCACTAAAACCGATAACGCAATCAAATTTCTGTAACGTTGAGGAGGTGAATACAACATGATGCTTACTTAGTCCCTCCGTTCTTGACATCCTCTTCCTTGGCCAGTCCAACAACTGATCCTTCATTGGGACTCTCATCTTTCTTATCATCCAGAGTTGGCATCTTAGGGATGGCTGGGCATTGCTTCTTAGTCGTAGATTTTTGATCACTCCCATCTGAACTGTCATCTGATTTACGTTTCGATGATGGCGTTGAGCTGTCGTACTCGTACATACTAACTTCAGGGTCACCAGCACTGTTAGTGATCATCAATACTTCCTGAATTGTGCAAATATATTTTGTCTCTGTTATTCAAATGTTGGAGATCGCCCTGGGAATTATAACCGAACCGATTTATCCGAACCGAACCGAACCGAGATTTAGACAAATCGGTTCGGTTAGTGTTGCTTCGTTCGGTTCAATCGGCACAAGTTGTGCAGAGAATTCGGTTATGTCATTCGGGTCGGTTCGGTCGGGTTATCCGAACGGTTAACCGATAACCGAAAATTAAGGACACTACTATAAATTCTTTCTAAACCTAATAACCCTAATTTTCTTTTTGTTTCACTCGCAGCCTCTCCCACCAAAGAACACGAAGACTCACCACCAAACATCGAATCTTCTTTCATTCGATTCACCATTCTTCTGTTATTCTTCTTCTTCTTCTTCTTCTTCTTCATCTTCGATCTACTTCTTCTTTGATCTTCTTCTCCTTCATCTTCGATCTACTTCTTCTTTGATCTTCTTCTCTTCACCTCGTCGCTGCAATAGCCCATGATGGTTTCTTCTTCTTCCGCCTTCGTCGCTGCAACAGCTCAGACTCAGGAGTGAACTGCCGTTGTAAGCAACCGGAGTCTGAGAGAACCGCCGCCGTCTACTATCGGAGCCGGAGTAAATCGCCGCCGCTGCATGCCATCTTTTCAGAGAAAGAAGAAAACCCTAATTGTTTTATTTTATGGGTTTGTATTGACGGGCCTTTTTTGTTGGGCCTTTTTAAACTAAAATGTTGGTATTAAAACCCAAACAAAATCGAAATTATTATTGTTTTTAAAAAATCGGTTATTTCGGGTTTTTAACCTCATAACCGAATAAACCGATATCCGAACCGAACCGAACCGTATTTAATTTCGGTTAGTTTCGGTACAACTTCAAAATTATGTAAATACCCGATTACCGACTTACCCGACCCGAACCGAACCGAATTACCCGAATTCGCAGGCCTAGTTGGAGATAATGATGAAACATGCAACATGGAAACCAAAAGTAAATGGAACCTCGTTAGCAGAAGGAATTGTATTTGGGTCAACAGAAGATTCAGATCCTTCACTGTTAATCGCCCACCCCATATCAACATCTGACCAAACCTTGGCAACTTTGTATGTATCATAACGACCGTAAATGTTCTCCTTTCCAATAGCAAGACATAATTGGAATGTCTTCCCAATCAAATTCTTTATTGGGTCAGGCACATTTTCTGGATCCTCTAGCTAGTATCACCAAAACATATAAACTCAATTGTAAAATATAAGATTGTACAACAGATAAATATTATAGTACAATATATGTCCTTACTAATTAACATACCTCATCCAAGGAACCCCCAAGTAATGGGATAGCAGTTAATGATCTAAACCATTAGATATAATTTTATTTTGTTAAGTTAAAAATAGAGGACATAAAAAAGGGAAAGACGTACTTCTCGTTCCTCATTTGGAAGTCAATCTTAGTTTTTATTGAATTTGAGGCATTAACGACTTGCAGCTCTCCAACCACTTGACCGATGACATCTATTAAATATACGGGATATACATAAATAGTTAGTAAGTGATCACATAAACAAACAAATGAATGAATTAGCAAGGAACCAAATAACACTCACCAACTAACACGTTTGTGTTAAGAGTTCCAGCAAGAATTTGATCAAATTTCAGTAAGCGCAGATTGCCTCCACATATGTAGAATTTTAACGCGTATACGCCATGAATTCTTAAAAGGCTTCAGTTGTTTCAAAGGTGTGAAAGGTAATGGCAAGGCTAACATGTTTCTAGCTAAGTTTGTTTTAGTAAATGTTTGAACGTGAGACTGGATGATGGTGTTAAAGAGAATAGACTATTGTATTTCTAGGGTTGAGCACGGGATATTTGGTTAGGATCGTATTTTACTGATATTATTATTGTGAGTATTATTTAAAAATAAGGGGTATTTGTTATTTTTAAGAGTATATTCTTTCTTTTAGTTATGAAAATCTTTTCCGTGTAATCTTCTTTTTGGATAACCAAATAATTGATCGGGAGTTTATGATATTGAGTATCTAATGATATATATTTGTTAAGAGAATATCTTATGGGAATATTTGATTCGATTTTGTTAAGGGAATAATTTTTTTAATTGGAATATTTGGTTAGTGAAAGCGTTAGACACAAGCGTTAGACGCAAACCTCGCAAACCATTAAAATTCACTGGATAATATATCTTATGAAGCAGTAATTAATAATTAATAATAATTATTATTATCTTTTTTACCCTTGAAAATTTTACCTGTTATTTAATAATTTCTAATGGCATTTGTATGTAATTTTTTACACTTTTCAAGGTTACTTTTAATTTTGTACTTCCCAATTAATATAGTAGGATTCATATCTAATTTTGTAAATCTAATACTCCAAAATAGTTTAAAGAGTAAAATCCAAAGAATATTATTCAAATAATTATAAGTCAAATAAAAAATCTTAAGGAAAACATTAAACACAATATAAACTGAAAAGATTTTTTTTTTGTTTTCAGCATAAACTGAAAAGATATAATTATATATATATATATATGTATTCAAAAACCAAAAACAAATAATCAGTTTTACGGGTTTTTATGACAACCAAATAAATTTTTAGACTAACCATAACCATATCAAATCACTTATGTTGATTAGATCAGAGGCCCAACAAGGATCAGATAGGCTCAGAATATAAGGTAGATCAAAATTCAAAAGTTCAGAAGAGATCCATAAAAATGTTGTGTAAACAAACATTAATTTATATTTATTTTTAAATGACAAAAGAAAAAAAAAACATATTTTTAGAATCTACGTGGCGAGAAAACAGAGCAGCAGTTGTCTACTTCCTCTGAAGTTTCTCGATAAAACCGCTTTCAAAGCAGAGCAACACTCAGACGTCGCCGGAGCTTTCCACTGCTTTACTAGTTACTACTCCCCCTAAAACTATAAAAATACATTACACTCTATAACACAGTCACATGTGTACTCTGCTTTAGCACTAAACACGTCACTCGTTGCAGCAGAAAAAAAAAAGTAAAAAAAAAAAAAAAACAGTATCAAGAAACAGAGAAGATCAAACACGTCTTCTTCTCTCTCTCTCTCTTTGTCCTCTAAAATTCCAGAATCGTTCTGCTTTTTTAGTCCTCTTTATCAGTGATTTTTTACTTTTCAATAGCTACCTTTGGTGATTCGATTTGATCAAACAAAGCGGAAAAAATCAAAACTTTTTTCTCGATTCTTTTGGATTCTGGGTTTTTTTTTAAGGATCATCTGAATATTCATGGCAAACCCTAAACTCACTAGGGTTCTAAGCACTAGGGATCGCGTGCAAGATACGCTCTCCGCTCATCGCAACGAACTCGTCGCTCTTCTCTCCAGGTTCTTCGTCAAGATCCTAAACTGATTCCCCTGTTTTTGTTTTTTCCGGGAAAGTTTCGACCTTTGGTTTTAAATTTGTATATCGTGTGTGTGTTTTTGTGAAGGTATGTGGATCAGGGAAAAGGGATACTTCAGCCGCATAACTTAATCGACGAACTCGAATCTGTAATCGGAGACGATGAAACTAAGAAGAGTCTCTCTGATGGTCCCTTTGGCGAAATCCTTAAATCAGCAATGGTAAAAAAAAAACTTCTCCTTCTTATTCAAATCGTCAAGAAACTAAAACTTTAAGTTTCAGAATGATTCGTTACTAATTTTGGTTGTAGGAAGCAATAGTTGTACCACCTTTTGTTGCCTTAGCCGTTAGACCAAGACCTGGTGTTTGGGAATATGTTCGTGTTAACGTCTTCGAGCTAAGTGTTGAACAATTAACAGTCTCTGAGTATCTTTGTTTCAAAGAAGAACTCGTTGATGGACCTACTAGTGACCCTTTTCGTCTTGAGCTTGATTTCGAACCCTTCAACGCAAACGTGCCACGTCCTTCTCGTTCGTCTTCTATTGGTAATGGAGTTCAGTTTCTGAACCGTCACTTGTCTTCTGTAATGTTCCGTAACAAAGATTGCTTGGAGCCTCTCCTTGATTTCCTAAGAGTTCATAAGTACAAGGGTCATGTAAGACAATTCTTTTATATATTGTTTGCTTATCAAAAAGTTGGATTTGGTAAAACAAAATGTGAACTTTTTTTATTTTATGTGTGTGTAGCCATTGATGTTGAATGATCGGATTCAAAGCATATCTAGGCTTGAGAGCCAACTTAGTAAAGCAGAAGATCATATCTCTAAGCTTCCAGAAGAAACACCGTTCTTGGAATTTGAATATTCGCTTCAAGGGATGGGTTTTGAGAAAGGATGGGGAGATACAGCAGGGCGAGTACTCGAGATGATGCATCTTCTCTCTGATATTCTTCAAGCTCCCGATCCTTCTTCCTTGGAGAAGTTTCTTGGGATGGTACCAATGGTTTTCAACGTTGTGATATTATCTCCACATGGATACTTTGGCCAAGCCAATGTCTTAGGCTTACCTGACACTGGTGGACAAGTACTCCCCTTAAACCCTTAGTTGTTAATCTGTTTTTCAGATTTTTGTTAGCCTTCAAGATACTTCGATGTTTCAGGTTGTCTATATTCTAGACCAAGTTCGAGCCCTTGAGACCGAGATGTTGTTGAGAATAAAGAGACAGGGTTTGGATATAACTCCTAGGATTCTTATTGTAAGCATATATGTTTTTATGTTTATTAATGTTTAATGATCTCAAGATACTAAACTGTGGTTGTGGACTATATTTTTCAAGGTAACGAGGTTGATACCGGATGCTAAAGGAACTACATGTAACCAGCGGTTAGAGAGAGTTAGCGGAACAGAGCATACTCATATTCTCCGGGTTCCTTTTAGGTCTGATAAAGGAATCCTTCATAAGTGGATTTCAAGATTTGACGTATGGCCTTATCTAGAGAACTATGCTCAGGTTTCAAAATCTTAACTTTCTTAAGTTTTGTTTACTTCTTATGTAAGAATAAGAACAGTAACTGATATTTCTTTCTTTTTTTTAAAAAGGATGCAGCAAGTGAGATTGTTGGTGAACTACAAGGTGTACCAGATTTTATCATTGGTAACTATAGTGATGGAAACCTTGTTGCATCGTTAATGGCACATAAAATGGGTGTTACACAGGTAAGAGCTTCAAGTTTTTTCAGATATATGATTGTTATGTTTTTTTTTGTCTATGGAAAGGAACATCACAGATTTGGTTTCCTTGTGTGTGTATAAACAGTGTACTATTGCACATGCTCTGGAGAAAACCAAGTATCCAGATTCAGACATTTACTGGAAAGATTTCGACAACAAGTATCATTTCTCTTGTCAATTCACAGCTGATCTAATCGCAATGAACAAAGCAGATTTCATCATCACAAGCACTTACCAAGAAATCGCAGGAACGTAAGTGACTTAATAATATAATATCGAGAAGTGTTTTTTTTTGTTTTCAGGTTTCCATCGGCAATACTAATATTGTATTACTTTATCAGGAAGAACACGGTCGGTCAATATGAAAGCCATGGGGCTTTTACGCTCCCTGGACTATACAGAGTAGTACACGGCGTTGATGTGTTTGATCCTAAGTTCAACATTGTCTCGCCTGGCGCCGACATGACCATCTATTTCCCGTTTTCTGAAGAAACCAAGAGACTTACAGCTTTACATGGTTCCATAGAGGACATGCTCTATAGCCCTGATCAGACTGATGAGCATGTGTAAGTTTGTTATTTGTCATTCTGTTATTAAATTTGGTTTGATTCATAACCGAAAACCAAAGTCATTTCCGGTTTGGTGTTGAGTTGTGTGTTTGCAGTGGTACATTGAGTGATCGATCAAAGCCAATACTCTTCTCTATGGCGAGGCTGGACAAAGTGAAGAACATTTCTGGTTTAGTTGAGATGTACTGCAAGAACACAAAGTTGAGGGAGCTGGTTAACCTGGTTGTAATAGCTGGTAACATTGATGTGAGCAAGTCCAAAGACAGAGAAGAAATCGCAGAGATTGAGAAAATGCATAACCTGATGAAAAAATACAAGCTTGATGGACAGTTTCGTTGGATAACGGCTCAGACTAACCGAGCTCGTAACGGTGAGCTTTACCGCTATATCGCCGATTCAAGAGGTGCTTTTGCTCAGGTAATAATAATATTGGTTCAATTTTTTCGGTTTGGTTTGGTTTAAATGCTAACCATGAAACTTATCGTGTATTGATTACTATATTTAGCCTGCATTCTACGAGGCGTTTGGGCTTACGGTAGTGGAAGCAATGACTTGTGGGCTTCCGACATTCGCAACTTGTCATGGTGGTCCAGCAGAGATCATTGAGCACGGGCTCTCGGGTTTCCATATTGATCCATACCATCCGGAGCAAGCGGGTAACATAATGGCTGACTTCTTTGAACGTTGTAAGGAAGATCCAACCCATTGGAAAAATGTATCAGACGGTGGACTCCAAAGGATATACGAGAGGTAAGCAAAACGTTTTAGTTATTTTATCAGTTAAGCGTGCTTGATATAAATCTTCGATATGGTTTTTGTGTTAGGTACACATGGAAGATATACTCAGAGAGATTGATGACACTAGCTGGTGTCTATGGTTTCTGGAAATACGTATCGAAATTGGAGCGTCGTGAGACTCGGAGATACCTTGAAATGTTCTACATTCTCAAATTCCGCGACTTGGTCACAATTCACAAACACTTTCTTTTATACTAGCTAGTTCCCTCTATATAAGCTCTCAAGGATCTCATGATTTGTTCTCTTTGTTTCAGGTGAAAACTGTTCCTTTAACCGCTGATGACTGACCCGGTTCCGCGTTGGATGAACTGTTGGGAGTGTAAAAAAAAAAGAATAAATCCGGCTATGTAACCTATGTTGTGTCTTACTGTCTTGACAGTCTTGTGTGTATGGAAAAGAAGATTTGTTGGATGGAGTTAATACGCGAACTTGTTTGTGTTCGTGGTACGTTTTGTGTTGTGTGATGTATGTGTGACTGACATGTTGAATAAGAGTCACGTGAAGTTTGTATCTTACACCAAGAAAGTCTTCGATGGAGCTTTCATTTCACATCTAATTCGTTTCTCAAGGTAAAATAACTAGATCGATTCCAACATTCCAATCTGATTTTCACATGTTTTAGAAACTAAGAGTAGATTTCATAATTTTGAAAATAATTCACATTAGACATTAGCATTCCTTAGTTCCAAAAAGTTATCAAAATTTTAGTACTATCTTTTATACTGGAAAACTACACGAGAAAATTTAAAAGCTAAGAAACAATATTAAAAAAAAAAAAAGTTTATTCAGCATTGTTTGTAAAGCTTTAAACGTGGATTTTTTTTCTTGTGATAGAGGAGATTTGATCTTGTTTTTAAGTTCACAACATTCTTCTCTTCAGCAAAAGAGGATTTGATAGTGAAGATGTATTGGTCTGTCTGAAGTAGTGTCTGTGTATTCAAGACGTGATACAATATGGCTGTTGTTTTATGTGCGTGAGAAGTTTCTAGAAGACTTGAGAAGGCAATATTGAAGGACGGTTTGAGGATAAATTGAAGAGGAAAACTACTATTTTTTTTGGTTGATTAAATTGGAGTTTTACAAAGAAAAGGAAAATAGCAAAAAGGAAAAAGTATTTTTCTTATGAGATTTGGAAATCTTCTCCTATGGTGATTAGGAAGTATTGATGGGTATATAAGGAGGTGTTAGGCACGTCCTAAAGAAGCAAGAGAGCTGAGGCATAAAGGTTAGAATCCTAGAGAGCTTTCTGTTGGTGTGCGGCTTAGTTTCGCGGTTTGGTGCTTGTGTTGTTCAAGCTTCTTTGTTCGTCGGTGTGACGTGTGTGTGAAGGTTGCTCAAGAGAGTTGAAGATCTGAAGTCTAGGCTCAGGGGGAGTTTAGCCCAAGGTTAGGTTATCTTGGTTTGAATCTAGGCTTGGTGTTAGTCTAGTTAAGGGTAGAGAATTATCCTTAAGATTTCATGTTATAGAACAGAGCGGTGAATTAAGAGGGTTGTGCTTAATTTACGCGTTTGCGAATAGGTTGTATTTGCTTTCTTGTTCTAGTGAAATCGAAATCTGGACTAGGTCCCGGGGAGTAGGAAAAACCGAACCTCGTTAACAAAGTTCTTGTGTTCTTTACTTTCTGTACTTTATTATTGCCTCATCCGCATTTACAGAGATATTTAGAAATGCTGATTACAGATTTGACTGGATGCATAACTAAAACTAAAAGCATAAACGAGACATTATGGGTCTAAGTTTAAAAATTTCTTTCACATTTACAGATAAATATCGAGATACACAATTGATGCGTGAGTAATATAACATAGAAATCGAAAAAAAAAAAAAAGAAAAACTGACAGAAGAGAAGAGTGACATATGCAGCTTTAATTGACTTTACTATTGAACCAAATCCACAAAGGACACATTTCTTCTCTCTCTCTCTCTCTCTGGTCAATTGCTCGCTTCCCGTGTCGTGGAAAATGATTCTTCCAATGCAATTAATAAACATCAATCATCACTCTTTCTTTTATTACTCCTCTGTATCATAATAGATGATGTTTTAGGATTTTTACATAAATCAATAGGATTTTTACATAAATCAAGAAAAACATTTATTATTTAATAATAAGTGTATTATTATTTTCTAATAATATATTTTTATAATTATTAACCAATAATATTTCATCAAACTCTTAAATTTTCATTTAATGATTCTTGAACTTTGCAATTTCTTAGCATTAATTGATAAAAGTATATAGAAAATCATCTATTCTGATACAAAATAAAATCCTACAACATCATCTATTCTGATACAGAGTGAGTATTATTTTACACTCTTTTTATTTTATTTTTATTTTCTCTCTGTTCTTAAAAATATAAACTTCTTGGCCAATAGAAAAAAAACAAAAAAAAAATTACTCCAATAACAACGTTTCAATCAGAAAGTTACTAGACATTTTTTCGTGACAAATAAACACATTTATGAGAATGAGGTATGTGGTGAAACTTAAAATCTTTGTCAGACGTATTACAATTTTATATTTTTTTCTTTTTCAGTTAAAACTTTTATTCTCCTAGTCACGTTTATATAAATATTTTTTTAGAATCTCGATGTCTTTTTAGGAAATTGTTTTAATAAAACCAATAAATTCCGGAACTCGAAATTCCACTTGAGCTGTTAAATTAGTATACTAATTGCATGTTGTCCTTTCATAATTAATCATCCACTACAAGCTGAAGCAAAATTTTTGCTCATTTTATGTGAATCCTTTTTTTTCTTTCATTTTATGTGAATTTTCCTACTTAGTTTAAGTTTGATTAAGAGATTATTAACACAAACACATAAAAGTTAGTTACCTATTAAACCAATGTTGTTAGATTTTCTTGAGTTTTGTCTATTTACCAACACTCCGAGAAAGTGGGAACCAATCAAGAAATCCCAATCTCATCTCTATTTTAACGCTAAACAGCTGTAGATTCTATCCAGTCCCCCAAAAATAAAAATAAATCACATAAACATACAAAAATTAACGACATGGATATCATAATTAATAGGATGATAACATTTTAATAACCACGATAAGATTACACTTGACGTTTATATAATAACGAACCAAATAAACCCATCTCTCAGACCAATGTCCTCTTGTGATCTCATTTTCGATCCACAATACTTATATACTAAAATAACATAAAAAATAAAAATAAAGATAGCTTCCTTCATTTTTATTTTTACTTGGAACTACTAATTAATACACTCACGATTACTAAATCAACGCCAACTGTTACAGCTAGAGTTGACCATAAGCATGAGCAAAGTAGGAAAGAGCTCCAACTAGTGGTGCATTGATGTAAGTAGCCGGTTCGGACTGTTCGTAATCAGACCGTTTGTCCGGGAAGCGATCATGCTGGTCCGGACCACCAACGACTGCCCCAACAAGGAAATTAGGGTTCGGAGATTGAGAGTTCATGCTTGCGAACCCTTGGTGGCATTGGATCTTGGCTGGGTGGCTTGCAACGCAAGGTAAAGATGAGCCACGGTGGTGGATCCGACGTGGGAATTTCGGACCGTAACCAACCATGTAAGACATTCTTAATGGGTTGTCTCCAAGTAAATAATCCACCTATTAATTAATTAAATCAAGAACTAATTAATTATTAAAAAAAATGTTTCAACAAAATCATCTAAAATGAGAGATTTTGTTTAGAAGTAGACCTGTCTCTTGGCGATGGAGCGGAGGCGGCCAGGAGTGTAGACGGAACCACCACAATGGACGACGGTTTTGGCGGAGGTTAAGTATTTGGCATAGGTTAAGAGCAAGAACGATGTTGACGTCACGTATTGCATGTTGGCGTCTGCCATCTTAAATAGTAATCCACCTACATAACAGTAAAATAGGTAACAAAGTTAGTTCTATGGGTTTAACGAGAATGAAAGGGGCAGAGATGAAAACAAGTGAAAAGAAGAGGGAGGAAAATGCAAGAACCTGGGGTATACTGAGTAGAAGAGAAAGGAGCTCCAGGAATAACAGAGCAGATGAAATTATCAGCATGACCTTTGTACTCATGTAGTGTCTTCACATTCTGAACCAAAAATGCCTTCACACACACACAAAATTAAAACCACACATTTAGTTAAGTATTTTTGTTTATATTTATAAACCAAAAAAGATTAGATTTCTTTAATTCAAATTTAACCTTTGTAAGAAGAATTCTGGCACCAGCGTGCTTGTTATCCCAACCAAAAGTGTTGTCATACTCAGCAGCTCCAAGGATTTGTCCATTAGTTTTTATGTAATTCAAATATTTAAGATTCTTTGTAGCTTTCTGTAACCAAGCAGCTCCCCACAACAACTCATCCTACAAAAAAAAAAAATATCCATTTAAAATTACAAAATCTTTATCCAAAAATCTGATAATTATTGTATGTAAAGAGAAACTCATTTTTTTATTACCTGATAACCAGAGTAAGAGCAATAAAATGGACAAACGTCAGGTTTCAACCCTGCACTGTAAGTTCCTCTGTATCTGTCTGCAAATGCAAAGACACTGATGGCTCGTTTGAGAAGGACTTTGGAGTAGGAAGGATCAGATTTCCTGAATACAATAGCGGCTGCGGCTAGAGCTGCTGCGGTTTCAGCGGCGACATCAGAACCAGGAGTGTTCTTGTCAACTTTAAACACACTTCTTACAGTATCCATGTCTTCTGGTCTTTCCCAGCAAGAATGGTCTTTGTTAGCATCACCAACTTGAACATAAATGGTGTCAGGATGTGAAGTGGCTTTGAGGAGGTAATCAGTAGCCCAACGAATCGCTGTTTTAGCGTTTTGTAGTTCAGATTTCATCAGACCACCGAATTCAATTACACTCCATGACAGCATTGTGGTTGTGAATGCCATTGGGAAACCAAACTTGATATTGTCTCCTGCATCATAGTATCCTCCAACCAAGTCCACCTAATCAACAAAACACAAAAACCCCAATTTTAACACAAATTAGAGATTTTTGAAACAGAGGTAGTAAAAGCATAGAATAAAGGTTTGATCTTTTCAAGATATTGATACAGATTATAACCTACATTGTTGAGAATCTTTGAGATCTATCACTAACTTAGCAAACCCATTTATGAAAAAATTAGGGATTTGAGAAAAGGGGAAAAAAAAAACAAAAACCCTAACTTTTTATCCTCTGTTTTTTTTTTCTATACAGTAAACTCATGAATAAAGGTTGAGTCTTTTGAGGATATTGATACAGAACTTAACCTACATTGTTGAGATCTCAAGCTAACCAACCAAACCCATTTCATATTTCCACAAAAAAAAAAAAAGAGAAAACAAAAAAACTCCAAAAAAAAGAGGAGAAGAGAGTGAGAAAAGTTGAGGTGGTTTACATGAAGAGCAGAGCCATCAGAGAGACCAGAGTCTTTTCTCCAATTCATTCTCTGGTTAGGAGGAAGCTTCCCAGACCTTTGGCCTTCAAAGAAAAGGATTGATTTGGTGAGAGCGTCTTTGTAGTTGTGTTTGGCCAAGTGGTGACGATGGTGATGGGTGGCGTAAAAAGAAGAAGTAGAGTAGGAGGAGAAGCCATTGCAGAGAAAGAAGAAGAAAGAGAGGAAAATAGTGACTCTGAAAGCTTTGGAAGAAGAAGAAAACAGAAGAAGAGCCATTTCGATCTCTAAAGAGAAAGAAAGAGAGAGATAAAGAGAGAGCTGCTTCTATTAACCAACCAACGAATTAGATTTTAGAAGCTGCTTTGTGGGAAACAGAGGAAGTGGCTCAGCTTTTTATAGAGGGAAATAAAGGTTAACACCTCTCTCTCTCTCTGTGGCTAAGTTAAAAAGTTTTTGACTACTCTTTTTTTGTGTGTTTGCCATATGGTTAAAAGAGAGCTGAGATTTTGGTTTGGTTTGTCAGAGATGTAGCCGAGTGAAAGGAAAAAAATGACAAATTCGATAGCTTTTGTCCAAAATTAGAATAAATAAATAATTGAGGGGTTTATTGGAAAATATTCAAAAAGAACTCATTGTCCGTACTTATGCTTGTTTCTACTCGTTTGGGAGATGGTAGTTCATTCGCAGTATAACTTGTAACATGACTAAGACCATGTACGGTTATCATATTCAACCAATCAGAATAAAGCAAGTCTTTTCAAAGATAAAAAGAAAATTCTTACTCGCGCATGTACAATAAATTCACCCTCTTCTCCTTTCATAACTCGTCATGTAGCAATGCATATTCCATTTTTTCAGATTCAACTAGTTGAATCTTTTCAACTCGTCATGTAGCAATGTTGAATATTTTCAACTCAGTTTAATCCACATGTGTTTTCTAAAAAATTCAACAATCTCATTGCATTGATTAAACAGTTGAAATTTTTTATTCAACACCTTCGTTGTACATGGTCTAAGATTCATTTTATTTCTGTATCAGATTTCATATTCTGAATAAATATGGATAATATTCATTTTATTTCTGTGGCTAGTTAAAAAGCTTTTTACTACTCTTTCTTGTGTGTTTCCCTTATGGCTAAAAGAGAGCTGAGATTTTTGGTTTGGTTTGTAGTCGAGTGAAAGGAAAAAAATGAATAATTGGATAGCTTTTGTCCAAAATCAGAATAAATAAATAATTGAGGGGTTTTTGAAAAATATTCAAAAAGAACTCATTGTCCGTACTTATGCTTGTTTTCTACTCGTTTGGGAGATGGTAGCCCATTCATAATCTAACTTGTAATACGACTAAGATTCATTTTATTTTTGTATCAGATTTCATATTCTGAATACATATGGATAAGATTCGGCGCTTCTGAACTATATGTAAATGACAAAACGTTATATTTCAAAATATATTTCCTTTCAATTAGGTTAACAAAATAAAATTGTTTCATTCATAATCTAAATTGTTTTTTTTTTTTACAATATTTGTCTTCTGAGTAAAGTTGAAATGAACAACATCTGACTAAAAGGTCGATCTGATTTGGGGATCTGTTTGGGGTTTTTTCATTGCTTATGAGGGGGATCCCCGCTGGAGATTCTTTTTGGTTGTGACTATCGGTACGGTTTCTGATTTTTCGGATCTGCAATGGATTTTCAATTGTTTCGGGTTTCCCTTTTCTGGGACTTATTCCCTGTTACCAGATCTCTATTCGGTTCTGTTGATACGGTCATTAGAGGAAGGGGCAATTTTTATGCCTTGTTTGGTGCTGAATTTGTTGGGCGTGGATTATGTCTTTGGTTTATTGAGGATGATTCTTTTCGATCTGAGCGATCTGGCTCTTATGGAGGGGATTCGGGTCTTTGATATGAGGGATCTGAGAGGGATTACGTTTTTTTCTTCTGATGCTCTGTGTGCATCTCTTTGGGATTCCGGTCATGATATGGCTCGGTGGCGCATGAAGGAATGGGGGATTCAGTTTCCTTATTTGTCTACGGGTTTTGATGTGTTTAGGGTTGTGGCGCTGGTGTATATATTCTTCTCACGAGCTGTGGTTGTTCCTCATCCCACAATCCTTTCAGATTCATATCTTCAAGTTTTTGAGAGGTTTAGCTTCGGTTTTTATCTGGGTGTTGTGTTTCGGTCGATTTTTGTTTGCAGTGTTTCTTTTTTTCTCGGGGAAACAATGTCTCAAAGTGGTTTGCTGACTCAGGGCTCAAATGTGAGTGGTTCGGGGGCTGGACTCAAGCCTAAGATCAAGGTCCCACAGTTTGATAACTCTGCCATGATTGAGGGTTACTCTAAGACCCTCATTGGAAGGTGCATGAACCCGGCGGTACAGGATATGAAAGCTTTGCTGTTCATGCTACCTCGGATTTGGAAGGTTGAGGAGAGAGTGGCTGGTGCTGATCTGGGGATGGGTCGGTTTCAGTTTGATTTTGAGCATGAGGAGGATATCCAGGAGATCTTGAAGATGGAGCCTTTCCATTTTGATCACTGGATGTTGTCTTTGGTAAGATGGAAGCCGGTGGTCGACCAACGCTATCCTCACTTTATCAAGTTTTGGGTTCGAGTTATGGGAGTTCCTTTGCATTTTTGGGCTGATGAAACTTTCCGCTGTATTGGTTCTGATCTGGGAGATGTAGAGGAGGTGGATCTGGATAATGGCCGAGTTAAGGTATTGTTGGATGGTTTCAAACCCTTGTCGTTTGATGCTTCAGTAGAGTTCCATAGTGGGGAGGAGACGACTGTTATTCTGAGGTACGAAAGGCTATATGGTTTTTGTCGGCGGTGCAATAGTCTCTGTCATGAGACGTCGCGGTGTCCTCTCCTTGGTGACAATGGGAAGCAGAAGGTGGATGTCCGGTTGGAACCTCGACCAGATGATAAGTTACAGAGCTATAAGGGTGCTACAACTCAAGGTCTCAATCCTGGTTTGGGGGGAGGTTTGAGTGGTGAGGGTTCAGGGGTATCTCATCAAGGGTCTTTTGCTGGTAATGGCCGTGGGTCAGGTTCTCAGGCTACCAATTTTCGCTACAAACAGGGATATGGTCACAAGGGAAAGAATGGCAAAAGGGGTCATCAGGCTGAGGAACGTTTGGTGAAGCAGCATAGGAGCTCAGTTGAGGCACCTAAAAGTTCAAGCCTTCAGTTGGCTGTGTCTGGTAGTGGTTTAGATCAACTCAAAACCAGTGAGGTTGGGCATCAGTTTTCGGATAATGAACAAAAGATGTTGGATGCGTTTTTGGGCTCTACCTTGGAAGACTTAGTGGTCTCGGATGGTCAACTTGTGGATGGAGTGTCAGTTCCTGCAGGGGTTTCTGATATGAGGGTTCGCAAAAATTTATTCCCAGGGACAGTGGTGGCAAGTGATTCTGATATAATCAATATGGAGCTGATGCAGCAGGAGGTGACTTTTACGGAGGTTTTGGGTGACTTCCTGGCTCAAGATTTCCCTCCTAAGGAGGGTCAATCGCTAGCTTTTCTGGGCGCAATCCCGGAGGAGAGGGGTACTGAAACAGAGGTATCCCCACAGGGGGAAGCAGAGGCAGAGGGGGAAGAAGAAGCAGAGGGAACGGAGGACTTTCTGGTAGAGGAGGAGGCTAATGTTGAGGATCTCTCTGATCAGGGGCTTGCGGAGGATATTTCCAAGGACACACTCCCAAGTGATGAGACTGGTGGTACGTTTCCACCACCGCGGTCTAAAGTGGTCAAGGGTAAGGGGTTTCTTCAAGGGGTGAGTACCAAGAAGCGGAACATGGTCACTATGGCGTCGCCTCGTAAGAAGGTTGTTACTAAGGGTGCAGGTCTGATGGGTAAGGTGGGTTCTTCTCACCAGGGAGGGAAGCCTCCGAGTAATGCGGCTGCCTAATGCAAGTTATAAGCAAGTGTGGGCAAGGGTGTGGGTTCTCCTCCCATCTTACAAGGAGAGGGTCTTATATTTGGCAGCAGTCTTTGTTTTTTTTTACCTTAGGTTCTTTCGCTTTGCACAATTTTCTGCTTTTGAATAATTTACCATCGGTTGTTCTGTATGGTTTTCGTTGTTGTTTGCTTCTTTTTCCCTTCGTTGGTTATGATTATCTGGGTTTGGATAATTGTGGTTGTATTCATTTTGTTCGTGTCTTAATAAACCTTTGCCACGGTCTCCTTTACGTCTTGTGTCTCTTTTTCTATGACTTTTCATCTTTTGGTGGTGTAATTTTGGTTACGGGTTTCCTATTTACAAGTAACGTGGTCGAGTTTTCAAGATTTGCAATAAACCCTTCATGTTTGCCCTTAATTTGGTTTAATGAATTACTGTTATACAAGCCTCGGTATTGGGATAATTATGGGATGCGTTGTAATTTTAGTTTGAGGTTTCGGTGTGTTACAAGATATGGGCCCTTATTGGGCTTTTTTCTTTGTCTCATGACAGTTTTGTTTCTTGGGCCTTTTATGGATAAATTAGTCTCGAGTTTCTGGTTATTTTTACCTTCCGTGAGTTTTAATCTTCTCCAATCCTCTCGTCCTATTTCCGCTGTTATTTTTACTCTTGTTTCTTTTCATATTACTATGGGTTTTTCTGTTTTGCACTTTTGTGACATGCTTGGTACAACGTTTTATTTCTGGTTCTTGTCTTGGTATCCTTATCCAGAGGGTGGGAGAAGGAAACCTTGGGGTTTCTCATACCCATTTTGTGAAAAGTTTTTATGAATATAATAAGTTGGAATTGTCAAGGCCTGAGTAACAAGGCCACTATTGGACATCTCAGGGATTTATGGTCTAACCATCGGCCTGATTTTTTATTCCTTATGGAGACGAAACAATCATATTTTGTTGTTGAGAAATTTGTAGGACACTTTGGGTATAAGAATTTAAAAACAATTGAACCTATTGGGTGTAGTGGGGGTCTGGCCCTTTTTTATAATCAAGCTGATTTTCAGGTAAACGTTTTATTTGAGTCTAATCGGTTAATTGATATTGAAGCGGTTTTCAAAGGACGGATAATATACTTAACGTTTATTTATGGTGATCCAGTCCCTAAGAACCGCGATTTGGTTTGGGAACGTCTAGTACGAATTAGTACTACTCGTTCCTCTCCATGGTTTGTGGTTGGAGATTTTAATGAGCTGAGAGGGAATCATGAGAAGCGTGGGGGGAAGTTACGTCCTCCTTCCTCCTTCCTCTCTTTTAATGGTATGATCCAGGACTGTGGTTTTTTGGAATTCCCCTATCTTGGGGACTGCCTGTCTTGGAGGGGCTGGCGGGATAAAAAACCTATTCGCTGTCGTTTGGATAGAGCTTTAGGGAATGAGGATTGGCATGATTTGTTCCCAGATACTGTGACTGAATATTTGCCGATGATAGCATCCGATCATAAGCCACTCTTGGTTAATATCGGTGCCAAGCGGCCACGGGGAAAGCGGGCTTTTATTTTTGACCAGCGCTGGATTGGTAAGTCAGGGTTGATGGATGCGATTAATTCGGGCTGGGAGGGGGCTTCGGACCCGGGACCAGATTCTTTCGTGAAAAAAATTGGAAATTGCAGACGGGCAATCTCCCAGTGGCGCAAGGCACAAGTTCCTTTTGGCAGGGAAACAATTGAGGATTTGAAACGACAATTAGAGGTCGCTCTGGAGGATGATACTATTCCTCCTGCTGTTATCTCAGATTTACAAAATAGGTTGCGCCAAGCTTATGGGGATGAGGAAATTCATTGGTATCAGAAGAGTCGGAATAAGTGGATGCGATTGGGAGAACACAATACAAAATATTTTCATGCCCAAACAAAGCAAAGACGGGCTCGCAATCGGATTACTGGCTTGTTTTCTAAGGACAATGTCTGGTCAACTGAGGATGGGGATATTTGCCACACAGCGGTATCATATTTTGAGGAATTGTTTACCTCAACAAATCCGGACAACTTTGAAGAGATTTTAAGGGAGATAATTCCGGTAATTACCGATGAGGAGAATGAGCGGCTTATAAGTCCGGTAACAGAGGCCGAGGTAAAGTCAGCTTTGTTTATGATGCATCCGGATAAAGCCCCAGGTCCGGACGGGATGACTGCTCTATTTTTCCAGAAAGCTTGGGGAATAGTGAAAAGGGACGTAGTGGCTTTAGTTAATAGGTTTTTTGTGGAGGGGATTTTTGAAAAGGATCTGAATCGTACTCATCTTTGTCTTATTCCAAAGGTGGCCAAGCCTACTAGGATGGCAAAATTGCGTCCGATTAGTCTATGTAATGTGGGATATAAAATAATCTCGAAAATACTATGTCAGCGGCTTAAGAGGGTTTTACCTGGTCTTATCTCTGAGACCCA
>NC_025686.1:1544560-1545005 GCF_000633955.1 Camelina sativa
CTGTTCATTCTATGTACAGAAGTTTTAATTGCAAATATACGAAAGGCGGACAAGCTTATTACCGGGATCAAAGTAGCGAATAAATGCCCGCCAATTACGCATTTGTTGTTCGCGGATGATAGCCTATTCTTTTGTAAGGCAGACAGAGAACAATGTCGTGTTATTCTAGATATCCTAAAGCAGTATGAATCCGCTTCGGGTCAACAGATTAATTTTGCAAAGTCATCGGTACAGTTTGGTCATAAAATTGATGACACAACAAAGTCGGAATTACAGGATGTCCTTGGGATCACCACTTTGAGTGGTATGGGGTCATATCTTGGTTTACCTGAAAGCTTGGGTGGGGCCAAAACCAAAGTTTTCTCTTTTGTTCGTGAACGGCTTCAGAGTCGCACGAATAGTTGGACGGCAAATTTGCTCTCGAAAGGGGGGAAAGAAGTAATGA
>NC_025686.1:1550357-1553332 GCF_000633955.1 Camelina sativa
GTTTTCTTGTTAACTTTGGTTTCAATGAGTTTACAAGAGTTTTTAAAAGAACATTACAACAAATGAAGTTTCGAAACACGCCTCTAGCTAGGTTTGGGTTAAGATCATGAATTGAGTCTGTAGCCTCAAAAGATCGTTCCTCCACACTTGTTTTGTATAACTGTTTCTCGAGGGCTGATTACGTTTGAGACCACACACCTATACGGTTGGGTTAGTTTTCTCAAGCCTAGGTTCTCCTTTCCCAAATTTACTCCTAAGGATGAGTACATATTCACATGGACAATCTTGATGGGCAAATCGGTCTTCAAATCATATTGTTTAAACAAAATAAAGTTTGTTCATTATCCAAATCATGTTATACAGAACACACATTTCATGCTTAATTTGTCGTTTTATATTGTTCGAGATTATTATTTACTTTTGGTAGGGTGTTCGAGATTAATGTATACTTATTAATTTAATAAATGATATGAAACAGTTCAAAATTATTTACTATATAATTTTAAGGAAACGACGAATCACTAAAGTGTGGGGTACTCACACTATATAAGTTTTGGACGTTATGAATCAAGATTCGATTTTAACCAAATAGCAAATTTGTGTTTACTGTTCTATCATGCATGTATCACCTTTAATATATATATTTTTTTAATTGTAGCTATGAGAACTAAGATTGAACTTCTCTTTCCGAAGTGATTTGAATACGGAGGAGCTTATCGCTGTTGGAGCAGTTCCGAACTGAATTGAGAGAGTTTTTGAGTATTTGAATTTGTATTGCTTTTTTGGAAAAAATGTTCGACCCCTTACAACTGACACCCCCTTACATATTTATACCGACCAATTTATTACTAAATTAATGCACCATTAATAGAACGCGATTTGCACGGTCTAATTAATCCTCTTGAATGCGGGAATCTTTAACCGGGCCCGAGCTGCGAGCTGACCAGCACGAAGCATCTCCGCGCTCTCTTCCTTTCTCCGGGCCTGATGGGCCGATCAGTAATTTCCTCTTGGCCCAGTAGACAAGCCTAGCCTAGGCCCTCTTGCCTATTGTCCGAGATGGCAGATCGTGGGTACAACAGTTGCCCCCCAAGTCTCCCGAGCTGAACAGTTCGGGGGACTTTAAATCTTCAAGCGATCAATTTCGGGAAACTGAATATTCCCCATATCTCCACGATTTGATCGTGGTAATGATGGGATTTGCCTTCCCGAACAAGACTCGGGGCCCACTAGGTGGCGTGTTAACTATAAGAGAGAGAGAAAACGGTGCGAGACCTTTCACTTCCCCAGATAATCATTGCTCCCTGGTTCCGTGTATAAAGGTAAACTCGGCTTCTCTCTCTTTCACTCTTAATCCCCAATTGTGCTTGTGTTTTCCGTTCTCCAATTTTCTTTCTTTTCCTCTGTAAACTTCTTTACTTTCGCCGGAAAACCCTTCACTCTTCCTTTATTTTCTTGCTACTTTTACCGGAAAAGCATGTCTCCGCCGAAATCCTCATCGGGAAAAACCGCAAAACCCTTGATTCCAGGCGTTTTCGGCCCCCACCAACCGTCGAATCTTTCTGCGGAGAACATAGCCGAGATTAGAGGATCCACCGGGATTCCGTCGGAGGTAGAGATCAAATTCCCGGAGGCGCATGAGTCTCCGGAGAACCCCCCTCCAGGGTACTGCTGCGCGTTCGAGATTTTCTTCTCTGCGTGCGGTCTGTCATTCCCCCTTCCCGAACTCATCGTGAAGATGATGTTCGAACTGGGCTTCGCTCTTCCTCAGATGTGCCCCAACTTTGTTCGGACTGTCTTGTGCCTTCAAACTCTGGGGGAGGAGTTCAACTACCAGCTGTCATTGGCCGACTTCCTCCAGGTGTACATGGTGAAGACTGGTCGTACCAAGGGCACACTTTACGTAAGCCCGCTTGCCGGGCTAAAGGTCTTTGATGACCTGCCCGAGAAGGATGAAAAGTGGCGGAAGTCCTACTTCTTTTTCCCGGTTAACGAGCTCACTTTTGGCCAGCGCGTGAGTTCGCACGTATCGAAGTGGACTTCGAAAATCGGTAGAATGGAGTTCCTTGCTAGGTCCAGGTTAGGTGTTGCTTGACTTTTATACCTTTGACTGTTCGATAGTTGATGACTGAAATGACTTTGCTCAAAAATCTTTCAGTCCCCCCTGCATCCCCAGCCGATCTAATGAGGAGCTACATTCGACCCGGGGTTCGAATTCCGGCATTTGCTGACATGACCGAGGTCAACCGTGCGAATTTCTTTCGCTTCACGGATAAAATCGGCGAGGTAAGTATTTTTATTTTATTATTTTTTTTTTTGCCAAACAGTCGCTTACTAAGCTACCTTTTTCAGCTAATGATCGAGTTTAACTCCTCGGTGGCTTCCTATGAGGAGCAACTGTTCGCTTCCCCGTCATCTTCCGAAGTACATCTCCTTCAAGAAAGGATTGCCGACCTAGAAGCTCAGGTAAAGGAATATGCCCGTCTGGAAGCCGAAAATGCTGACACCGTAGCGAAAGCCGAGCGGATCCGAGCTCGGATGAAGAAGGCTGAGTAGAGGTGCTCGACCTCAGGGTTGCTAATGAAGACCTCCGCGACAAGCTGAAGAAGGCGGGGGACCTTTACTTTGAGGCGGCGGAAGATGCCAAGGCAGCAAAAAATAGACTGCACGAGATCGAACTTCGCAATCAGTTACTCGAAGCTGGCAACAGCTGCAAGATTGAAAGGGTACGGAGGGAAGAAAGGCAGGCGATGAGGCGAACTCTCCGCCCCTTGGTTGAGGAGGTAAAGGTCACTTTCGAAGAGAGGGAGAAGCTAGCCCCGCTCCAGATCCGAGCTGCCGAGATCAGGGCTAACCGAATGCTGGTCGAGGAGATCTCCAGGGGCGAGATCCAAGATATGGAGGCCGAGCTCGGGCTCCTGAAAACTGACGAGGAGGAAGCCGACGAAAAGGTTTCAAAGGTAACTCCCCGTGAT
>NC_025686.1:1555040-1561274 GCF_000633955.1 Camelina sativa
AAATTAGCTGTAAAAAAGTTTAAGGTGTAGAGAATTCCAAGACCTCGGGACTGGTTTTCCCTCTGAATCCTCGAGCTGATAAACTCCATTTCGGACTTCGCGAGTAATTCTGTATGGTCCTTCCCAATTAATTCCCAGTTTTCCTGCATTGAGCTCCTCGGTATTTTCATAGACTTTCCGGAGGACGAGGTCGCCCACTGCCAAGGGTCTGCCTCGGATTTTGGAGTTATAGTATCGAGCTACCGCGTTCTGGTAATTCTGGATCCGAACTAACGCCTGGTCCCGACACTCGAGTGGGTTCAGCGAGGTACGGACTCCAGAGACCTCTATATCAGCTGGGACTACGGCATCGACTCCGTAGACCAGGGAGAAAGGTGTTTCACTAGTGGCCCGGCGAGGTGTTGTTCGGATTGCCCAAAGAACGCCCTGCAGCTCGTCTGGCCAGCGCCCTTTGCGAGAGTCGAGCCGTTTCTTCAAGTTAGCAAGAATAACCTTATTCATCGCCTCGGCCTGCCCATTACCTTGCGAGTAACGCGGAGTTGACTTATTGAGTCGAATCTTCCACTTTGCGCAGAACTCTTCGAACTTCGAGGAGATGAACTGCGGACCATTGTCCGTGACGATTTCGTGGGGGACCCCGTAGCGATAGATTATACTTTTTAGCACGAACTGTTCCACTTCGTCGCTTGTTACTTTCGCATAGGCTGCCGCTTCCACCCACTTGGAGAAATAGTCAGTAAGAGCGAGCACGTACTGAACTCCTCCTGGTCCCCGATGTAATGGACCGATGATATCCATCGACCACCTCATGAATGGGTAAGGTGCGGACACTGAAGACAGGAGCTCGGTGGGTTGATGAATTGACGGGGCGTGCTTCTAACACTTCTCACAAGTCCGAGAATATTTTTCGCAGTCCGTGACCATGGTAGGCCAGAAGTAACCTTGCCGTTTGATTTTGAAAGCCAGAGTCCACCCTCCGGAGTGACTTCCATTGGGACCATCGTGGACAGCTCGCATCAGCATCGCGGGTTCTCTACCAGCCACACAAGTTAAATAAGGACCAGCTACACTTCGGCGTAGAAGTATTCCGTTGTGAACGCAGTACCGCGCACTGACGACCTTGAGCTTCCTGGCTGCCCATTTGTCGGCTGGGAGTTCCCCTTTTTCCAGGTAAGCCTAGATTGGGCTCCCCCAGTCATCTGCCCCCAGCTGTTAGAATTCGTGCCGCTAGGAGCAGCATGTGGGATAATAGCTCGATTGTCAACTGATGAGCTCGATTGGTCCGGAGTTGAACTCGCGTCTAGCTCAGCTTGAGGTGGATGAACTTCCATCGGAGTGGGCATAACGGGAGCCGGATCTTCCGAGGGTAAAGAGTCCGCAGCCGCTTTACGAGCTGCTTCCTCAGCAGCCAACTGTTTTTTCATCGTCCGGGTGACAACGTTTGAGCTCTCTAGTCGAATACTTGGAAACTGAATAACTTCGACGGGGATGATTCTTGTCAATGCGGGATCCGAAGTGGATGCCAAAGATGCTAAAGCATCCGCAGCGGAGTTCTCACTTCGTGGGATCTTAGTGATTTCGAACTCCTCGAACTTAGCGACTAACTCCCGAGCTGTGGACAAATAAGCCGCCATACGACCATTCTTTGTCTCGTACTCCCCCAAAAACTGGTTGGTGACCAGCTGCGAATCGCAAAAAGCTCGAAGTTTTCGGACACCAATCCCCACTGCGAGGCGTAAGCCACCAAGGAAAGATTCGTACTCGGCTTCATTGTTGGACGCACTGAAAGCTAAGCGAAATGACTGCTCGATCACTTCGCCTGTAGGAGAAGTGAGGCGGACCCCAATTCCTGCTCCCGATTTGGAAGAAGCACCATCAACATACAACGTCCACGGGGCTTCGACATTGTCGCTAACCGAAGAGGCTAGTGGGAGTTCGATCAAGAAATCTGCCAGCACCTGCGCCTTAGCACAGGTTCGAGTCTGGAACTCGATGTCGTATTCGCTCAACTCGACAGACCATTTAGCTAGCCGCCCGGATTGGCTCGGACTATGTAATACCGTCCGAAGTGGCTGCGTCGTCAGGATTATGATTGTATGGGACTGGAAGTAAGGCTGCAGCTTTCTTGCCGAAGTGACCACTGCTAGGGCCAATTTCTCTATCATAGGGTACCGAGACTCCGCCCCAGTAAATGACTTGCTGATATAGAAAATTGGTCACTGCTCCCCCCTTTCTTCACGAACCAAAACTCCGCTGACCGCACTATCCGATATGGCTACGTAAAGAAAGAGCGGTTCTCCGAACTCAGGCTTTGCCAAGACCGGCGGTTCAGATAGATAGGCTTTGAGTTGGGCGAACGCCTCCTCACACTTCGCATCTCATAAGAAGTTTTTTCCCCCTTTCCGCAGCAGCTGGTAGAAAGGGAGGCATTTGTCCGTAGATCGAGAAATGAAGCGGTTGAGAGCTGCGATCCGTCCGTTAAGGCGTTGCACTTCGCGCAAGGTCCTAGGAGAACTCATCGACAGGAAAGCATTAATCTGCCTTGGGTTCGCTTCAATTCCTCTTTCTATGACGATATACCCCAAAAATTCCCCTGATGGGACTGCAAAGGTACATTTCGTGGGGTTAAGTTTCATCCCGAACTGATTCAGGATGTCGAAGCAGACCTTCAGATCGGCGAGATGCGAGCTGGCTTCCATTGATTTGACCAGCATGTCATCGATGTAGACTTCCATGGTCTTTCCGAGTTGATGCTTGAACATTCGATTCACCAGTCTATGGTAAGTTGCACCCGCATTCTTTAACCCAAAAGGCATCACCTTGTAGCAATAGATCCCGCGGTCCGTAATGAATGCAGTCTTCTCCTGATCGTCCGGGTTCATAAGGATTTGGTTGTAGCCAGAGAATGCGTCCATGAAAGACATCAGCTCGTGACCCGAAGTGGACTCAACTAACCGGTCAATATACGGAAGTGGAAAGCTGCCTTTGGGGCACGCCTTATTTAGGTCGGTGAAATCAACGCAAACTCGTGACTTTCCATTCTTCTTTTTGACTACCACTGTGTTTGCGAGCCACTCAGAGTATTTTACTTCGCGTATCTGTCCTGCCTTCAGCAAATGTTCAACCTCTTTGTTAACGATTTCAGCTCGCTCAGGACCCAGCTTCCTTCGCTTCTGCTTTACAGGTCGGAACGTAGGGTCCACATTCAGCTCGTGGGAGATAACTTCTGGACTGATGCCGGGCATCTCGTCTACAGACCACGCGAAGGTGGCCATTCTTTCTTTTAGGAAGGTTATCAGACTGGCGCGGAGCTCGCTATCCAATCCCACTCCGATCTTGATTTCCTGATCCGGAAACTTATCATTGATGAAAATGGACTCGGTGAGGTCGCCTTTTAACTGTTTCCGGACTGGATTCTTCGGGACCTCGAGCTGTGGTTGCTATTGGATCAGGAGCTTGTGACTTGCGAGGTAACAGCTCCTTGCCGTCCTTTGGCTTCCTAGAACCTCCCGGACTCCTTGCGGGGTCGGAAATTTAACGCACTGATGGTACGTTGAGGCCACTGCCTTCATCTGGTAGAGCCATGGAGTTCCCAAAATAACATTGTAGGCCGCAGGTCGGTCGAAAACCGTGAACTCCACCATTTTAACCACTCCTTGAGTGGATACCGGTAATGTGATCGTGCCCAAAGACATTGACGTCTCGCTAGTAAACGAGACCAAAGGTGAGGGTGGTCCTACGATGTGTTCTTTCCCGATACCCATTCTAGTGAGCGTTTTGAGGAAAATCAAGTCTACCGAACTCCCAGTGTCAATTAGGATTCGGCAGACCTCGTGGTTCGCTACGTCAAGTGAAATGACGAGTGCGTCGTCATGCGGAGTGACCAGCCCCTCAGTTTCCTTCTCAGAGAAAGTAATTTCAGGAAGATCGTTTGCTACTACCTTAGCTCGCTTCGGCTGGGGGCTAGTGAGCTTCCGCTGGTGGTCTTTGATCGCAGTGATGGAGTTCCGAAATAGACGCGATCCCCCCATTATCACGTCGATTCTTTTCTTGGGGGTTTCACTGCCATCGGACTGCTTCGGTTTTTTCGAAGGTGGAGCATCTTCGTCCACCTCGGGAGTCAATTTCTGCTCTAACTCCTCTATTGTTACGTTTGGCATTTCCTCCGCCACGTACTTTTCTGCGAGGAGGTGCATCAGCTTTTTACAGTCACGAGTGGAATGACTGTTGGTTTTGTGGAGTTCGCAGTAGGTGTCCTCATCTCGGACCCACTTGTTACTTGGGAGCACACCACTCTTGGAGCGCGGCGAGAATGGCGGTTTGGACGGCGAATTCTTTGGAGAATTCTTTTTAGGAGATTGGGTGACTGCGATCGTGCTCGGCCCGGACTTCGGAGTCGTAGGCGGAGTCTTTTTGGCGGGCGGTTCGAACCGTGGTTTTCCTGTAGGCGGAGCGTTTTGTTTTTGTGCAGCGGCGAGTTTGTCTTCCTCCGCGACTATCCAGTTCGAAGCCCGGTGTAGTGCGTCCTGAATGGTTGGGAACCGATTTACGGACAGCTCTTCGCGGATGCGAGATTCATGCCAGAGGCCGTTCTTGAGCGCGGCCAGGGCTGTGGAGTCCGAGAGTCCGGGAATCTTGACCTGGATCTCCTTGAACTTTGTTATGTAAGACCGGAGAGACTCTCCAGCCTTTTGGCTTAAGTTCCAAAGCTGAGCGTCCGTCACCGCAGTTTCGATTAGGCTAGAATACTGCTTGACGAACGAGGTCGACAGCTCGGTAAAGTTTGAAATGGAGCCGGCTGCTAAAGATGCAAACCAAAGCAGTACCGGTCCACTAAACGTTTCTGCGAACAGCTTGCAGTACCCAGCGTCTGCTTCGTGGGGCTCGAGGTCCACCCGGCTAGCTGTCAGCAAGAACGTCTTGAGATGATTGGTCGGATCTCCTTTTCCTTCGTAGCTCGAGAACTTAATTTTGCCCGTATCTTTGATGCGGACTCGGGCTATTTGATCGGAAAAAGGAGTTCGCCTTGACTCCTCGATCACTCGAAAGATGTCTGGAGCTGAAGTGGTTGCACTGTGCATCACAGACCGCATGTCTCGGATTTCGCTCTGCATGCGGAAGATCTCGGGATTGGTAGCATACCCCGAAGTAGAAATATTTCCATCCACAGGGAGAGGAAGACGGACTGGGACCTCGGAAGATCGGACGACGCCGGGCTGAACCGGAGTGTGGCTACCGCCAACCAGCGGTGGCGCTGTTTGCGTATTGGTTTGAGGTGGGAACGAATCTCCCGGAGTGACATCTGTTGCTGCCACCTGCGAGGTGGAAGGTGGAGTCACACCGAAGAAATCCAAAGCACGTCGACGTGGGTTTTGGTCAGAGGACAGGAGATCGACCCGATCGGCGTACGCGCGGTGGGAGGCTGAGAGGTCTGCTACGGACATCGTAACTTCCTCCAGACGAACGGAGATCTGACCCTCCAAGGTGTCGAATCGTTCAGTAAGAGCGGCGGAGGCGGCTTGCTGACGGTCGGACTTTTCGGACAAGTCCTGCAGGAGCTTCTGGATCACCTCCAAAGATGCCTGATTGGGAGAGCTGGTTGCCATAGTGGTGGTTGCGTGGAGTGTATTTGTGTAAGAAATCGGAACTAACGAGAGTCAGGCGATAACTCCCCTCCTTCTAGCGCCAAATGTGAGAACTGAGAATGAACTTCTCCTTCCGAAGTGATTTGAATACGGAGGAGCTTATCGCCGTTGGAGCAGTTCCGAACTGAATTGAGAGAGTTTTTGAGTATTTGAATTTGTATTGCTTTTTTGGAAAAAATGTTCGACCCCTTACAACTGACACCCCCCTTACATATTTATACCGACCAATTTATTACTAAATTAATACACCATTAATAGGACGCGATTTGCGCGGTCTAATTAATCCTCTTGAATGCGGGAATCTTTGACCGGGCCCGAGCTGCGAACTGACCAGCACGAAGCATCTCCGCGCTCTCTTCCTTTCTCCGGGCCTGATGGGCCGATCAGTAATTCCCTCTTGGCCCAGTAGACAAGCCCGGCCTAGGCCCTCTTGCCTATTGTCCGAGATGGCAGATTGTAGGTACAACAGTGGCGATTGATTTTGTTATTTATGCACCATATAAGCCATATAAGTCAAGTTTATTTTTTTCTTTAAATATAATTTAACATTAGATTCAAAAAAAAAAAAAAAAAAAAAAAAAAAAAAAAA
>NC_025686.1:1561642-1566460 GCF_000633955.1 Camelina sativa
ACATGTGTGCATGTGATCAGCCTTTTAATACGAATCTATAATGAAGTATAAACTCTGGCCACTATAACAATTATTAGGAACTAGTAGTGGTTTTTTTTTTCTTTTTTCTTTTTAGTCTAATCCGTAACATATATATATGAGCGCTAATTGGAATTGTTATGCGTTCTGCTAAGAAAAGGTTACAATTATTTGAATAATAATGTACGGTAAAAGCGTTACAGCAATGATCATCATAACATTATCGGCAAGCCAATCACTTAATTTACGGAAAATTAAAATAAACGTCTGAGGGCCCAAATCATATCACAGGTAAATAGTGCTTCACTTTATCTAGACAATTTCATATATTCTCACAAGTTCCAAAATTAAACTGTTTTGGATTTGTTATATACAAATTGAGTAAAGGAAAACTGAACTTGAACCAGGAGTACGTAGTTTTCATGAATGAATAGCTATGGCAAAGTGAGTATGCTAGGAAATTTAAGGTGAGAAGGTTATCGTATACGATTCGGGATGGCATGCGGGACAATACGGTTTCGAACAGTTTTTGTCAATAATGTTAGCTAGCGAAGTGTGCAACCGGGTGGTGATTGTTACGTCTATGTGCATTCTTTTCGAACATGGTAAATTGTCAGCTAGAGAGCCAAAAAGTGCGAATTTGTTATTGACAAAATGCAATGCAATGCAACATGGTGTCGAACTATGGAACTAGTTTGGCGTTTGGCTTTATGCCCAAAACATCAATGAATACATCCAACCAAATAGTGAAAGTGTTATGGGCATATATAAAGTAGATGATGATCTTTGATTTTGTCAAGACTCACCGTCACCGCAAAGGAAATTAACGAGCATGCGGAGCACCCCCAACTTTATTAAATTTGTCAAGAATCTCAAAATGAAACTGTTTTAGATTTTTCAGGGTCTCAAATTAAATATTTGTCCTTTTCTTCATAATAAAACAAAGTTGATGAAAGACAGAATTGATCAAATCCATCTAATTTTACCATGTAGCTCATTTTGAATAACAACTAAACAAGATCGGTAGTAAAGCGTTTGGCTCTTACTTCTTATAAATCAGTACTTGTGCACCATGTTGCAAGTTCAATTTTTAGAAAATGCAAATGTTTTTTTGCTTATTTATATAGATCGTGAATTCGAACTTCTCGAATGTTTCATCGCTGTTCAAATTGAGCCATCTATATATTATGAATTCCAAATGTGTGTGCTACGTATGATCCATCTTTTAAAATATAAAAGATAATTAAAAAAGAAATATTATTTTCTAATTTACATTTAATTTATAACCAATAGAATCTTAACACAACATTACTCTTTGTATAATATTATTTATTCAATAATACTTTTCTTGATTTTTTTTAGTTATATATTTTATAAATTTTAATCACTACGAACGTAAATTAAAGATTTTAAGAAAATCATTTTTAGTATTGTTAAGTATTTCAAAAAATATTTTTGAAAATTTATAATACATAATTACGCAAAATCATATAATCTAAGATGTATGAATGATGATCCTCCACGTTATGGCATTGTTGGATGCCGTTATCCAGCTCCCACATTATGAACTAGCTAGGACTAGAGAGACTCACAACCACATTATATTATTTCCTTTTGGAGTAGCTAGAAAAAAAAACAGTAAATCGCCAAAGAGCACATTGTCATATTATGTGGATATTGTTGTTTAAAATGTTGAGAAATATTGATATATATGAATAACAAAAATATATGTTTGTGTATATGTAAACGTAGAAAGAATAGCGTTGAATAATAATGGAGAGGAGAGGATGGGAATGTCGTACTTATATCATGTGCGCTTCTGTGATGATTCCACATGCATTATGACCCTCCAAAACAAAACACGATATAAAGAGAGGAACAAAAAAAATGAAAAATAAAAGTTTGGATTCATGTTCTTATTCTCCTTTTTCCTGCTTCTCTGTAAAAGTTTTTTTCCATTATTGCACAACCAAGAAAACAGATGGTAAAGGCTTTAAACTTCACTGGAAAAACAAAGAATTACATATGTGGGCAAATAAATAAGTTTCTTTGACTAAATTATAGTTTTAACTTTTTCGTTTAATTTCATGATACGGTTATGAAGTATGAACAATCTTTTTTGTCTATCATATTCTCTCAAAATATTAGACTGAAATTGAGAACTCAAGCTGTCTGTCACAATATTTTAATCTCATTTAGTCTGAGATTTATCTATAATCTGTAGACTAACCATAATAGCTACATTTACATGTACTCATGTCACATTGAAAACATAGCAGCTCTGAAACTGTAATACACAAATACTATACGTGCAATAAAACGTATCAAGAATATTGATATATTTATAAGTCTTGATCCCATCTTTACGATCCAATATGGTGGTTACAACATTTTAGCTTGCTTCATGATTATCAATTCTAACGATTAATTAGAGGCCGAGACTAAAAGGGATACCAGTAGAATTAAGCCATGTGTCACCATTGATAAATGGACCGACGGTGAATTGGGTTGCCTCCGCTGAGTTCTCAATGCGTCTAAAACCGGACCATTTGACCCGCTCTGTCGTGTTTGCACCAGGCCCTTCATTCATGTACTCTCCATAGTATAAGGGTTCAAGTGGAGAACTCTTATTCCACTCCAACCATCCAGAAGGATTTATGAGACCATCAATATATGATTTTATGATAACCGTCCTAGAATATTTTCTCCATGGTCGACCGAAGTACGCCGTGAAGTTACCTTTCACAGGGATCAGATCAGGTGCGGCCAAGATTCTACGATGAATTATAGATATACCAGTGGTTTGGTTCGAGTCATTGCGGCTTTGAGCGGTAAATGCAATCTTCTGGTGAGGATTTGGTCTTCGAGCATAAAGACTACAGTTCTGGAACACAACAGCCGCGTTGCCGCATATGAAATCGATAGTACCATATATATCGCATTCTCGGTAAAACTGTCTGGCTGTATGAACATAAAGGGTGTCTTGGTAACCATAAAACGCGCAACGGTAGAAGGCAGAGTGATCAGAGCCGCTTCGAAATGCCACAGCCTGTTTTTTGTCCGGTCCAGCAAAATTAACGAATGTTATGTCCTTAGCTATGAAGCCTTTCCCTTTCACGCCTGCATAGGTTATGAAAAAAAAACAGAGGAATTGTATGAATTAATTTTGTTGCGGAGAGATTAATAGATATCTTTTAGTTAGATTTTGTTTGGGCTTAAGATATAATTGGGTCTCAGCCCATCAAGATATCTCTAAATTTAAATTGAAATTTTTATCTTTTGGCTCTACTACTAACTAACCTACGGTAGCAGTTTGAAAAGTTGGCCATCCATCAACGCAGTTGCGGTTTGCTTTTATGACTGTTTTTCCGATACCGTCTCCGACAAACATTATCATTGTCGTCTTCTTCGGTACTTCGACGTTCTCAAAATATTCCCCACCTTTTATATAAATAATAAATCTACCCAAAAAATTGAAGATTAATATTAGACAATGACTTGGGAAACAAAAACATGACATGTATAAATACGGTTAAAACCAAAAAGAGTATCATTTCACTTTCGTAGACCTGAATTGCATGTGTCACGTCTCAAGTGTGTTAGTGCTCAGTGGCTCACATACCACAGATATTAATAAGGAATGTATTGTTGTTAGACTTAGACATTTGCAGAATCGTGAAACTATTTTACGTGTGTACCAATTAGATTTAAGTGACTTAATACGGTGCATGCAATTCATTTTAATTTTAAATAAATGAATTAAACTTCTGAGAAATTGTGATTAGTGAAAACTTGGGAAATCATTTCTTCATTATTGGTGCCATGTTTGTAATTTTTTCTTTTTTTTTCAAATGTTAACTTGATTACATAATGGGTTAAGATTTTATGTACCTAGTTTCGCTAGAGTTTGGAGCGGCAGAGACGGCGGCACTAATGGTTGTGAAGTCTCCGGTTCCATCTTTCGCCACCGAGAGATTGAAACTGATCTCTTGTACTGGAGCTTGAAGGAGTCTCTGGTCAAACTCTGAGACCCAACACTACAAGAAAACATGGATTTTACGACTACAATTGGCGACTATATATGTAATTGTCATTTTTGGTGACTAAGTAGTGACTATTTAGCGACTATTATACGACTACAAATATTTGGTTGTATATTAGTCGTTTTTTAACGACTGCATATCTTAGTCACTAGTTTAGTCGTATTTTAGCGACTATTTTATGACTATATTGCACACTGAAATATGTAGTTGCTAAATAGTCACCAATTTAGTGACTAATATGCGACTCATAGTAAACAGTCGCTAAGAAGTCGCATATCAATCGCTATTTAAGAAAATCATAATTTTCAAAATTTAACCCCAAACCCCAAAACCTAAATCATAAACTCTAAATCTTAGAAATTAATTCATAAGTCATAAATTCAAAACTTAACCCCAAATCATAAACCTATACCCCAAACTCTGTACTTTAAACCCTATACCTTAAATTTTAAACTTTTATAATGCATAGTATATAGAAATTAAATTATAAACCATTTAACCAAAATATAACCATAATGTGTATAAAATTAAATCTAATCTAAAACTATTTAGTGTATATATATAATTTAATACTTCCCAAAACTATTACTTATAAAATTTATTAAATTAGTTATTTTAAAATCTGAAACTAATTGTTGATTAAAAAAAAAAAAAAAAAACTTAAAACTATATCATTTAGTCTGGGCCTTGAGAGGCTTTGATATCACTTTGGATTTTGATATGAATAGAAAATTGGCCAACAAAAAAAAAAAAAAAA
>NC_025686.1:1568577-1584406 GCF_000633955.1 Camelina sativa
AATAATGTATAAATACTTAAATACAACTATAGTCGGTAATTAGTCGTTAATTAGTCACTAAATTTGGTGACTACATTATGACTATTTTGCGTCGTCGTAAAATAGTCGTAACGTAGTCGCTAAATTTAGTGACTATATTACGACTAAATTTACGACTATGCAAACTAGTCGTAATGTAGTCGCTATTTGGCGACTAATTTTACGACTATTTATTTTAGCGACTCTTGATTTACGACTACTGGTTTTAGTCGCTATTTAGTCGTAACACACCGTTTAGCGACTAAATAGTGACTAATAGTGCAGTCGCTATTTGCCTGTTTTCTTGTAGTGCAACCCGGGTACTCAACGTGAACATCAGATGATTCCCGGGACGGGTTCTTCCTCGACATCACCTGAAGCATGTAGAGGGAGTTACTGAGGTTGTTAGAGATATTTAAGATGCTCTCCTTCAAGTTCTTAGGCAATTCAACACTCATATCATTGTTAGTCTCATTGCCACATTTCGAGAAACCATCTAGACACGTGTCTTGGTTTGTCATGGCGTTGCTGAGCAACATTTTGACGTCATGGGACTCAAAGGATGAAGATCGGAGGCTAGATAGTGCGGCTTGGAGATCTGAGATGGTGTCGTCGAGTAGACCAAGACAGTCTTCTAATGCGCAACGTTCACGGTTGGTTAGATTTGGACCAAAACTGTTTTGGTGTTCGGAGAAGCTGGAGGAAGAGACACTAACCTTTAAGATGGTTAGGTTTAAGGTGGCGATTACGAGCTCAGGGGTGACTTTGGTTTCGGTCAAGTGCTGTGTTTTGTGAGCGGTGTATGATGGTGAATGAGATGAAACGACGGTGGATAAGAAGATTATGTGATAGGTTAATGGCAGTAAGTTGAAAATTAAGTGTTTTGGTTTCTTTCTAATTGGATTATTCATCTTTCTTTTTTTCTTTAAGATTGTAGTAGAATCGAAAGAAAAAAAATAAAAGACAAAGCTGAAATGTAAAAAAAGGGAATGGTGTGTGGTCTTATGTAAACTTCGCAAGGTATATATATGCGAAGAATGTTATATACAACAAATTAAATAAAAGAGAAACTGGGAATTTAATATTATGTTGACTAACACAAATCCTTTTAATAGTAATTATTTCAACTTAATATATACTTATTTAGATAAATTGATTTAAAAGGATAATTTTGGTTTGCTTTGTCCATCTGCTCTATTTGTAGCTTATTTCTACATTTGAAAAGACGTTGTGAATATTCCTTTCCATGCTTACATAAAAAATAATAATACAGAGATTAGAGAACACATCTTACTAGCTAGTAGCTACTACCCAAAACGAATTGATACAAAGATCAACACATCTTACTAGCTAGTAGCTACTAACCAAAAATAATTAACACAAAGATCAAAACACATCTTACTAGCTAGTACCTACTTACCAAAAACCATTAACACCCGAAGGTCAGAACACATCTTACTAGCTGGTACCTACTTACCAAAATCAATTAACACAAAGATCAAACACACATCGATCTTACATTATAGCAAGTAATAAATTGTCGAATGAGTTGATCCCCTGCAGCTTACAATTTCTTTTCTTTTTTTGATAATCCAGCTTACATTATATGTGCATGGTATTGTATTAATGAAATTTTGCTTATATGCAAAGATCAAAACACTTCTTACTAGCTAGTACCTACTTACCAAAACCCATTAACACCCAAAGGTCAGAACACATCTTACTAGCTGGTACCTACTTCTCAAAATCAATTAATACAAAGATCAAAACACATCGATCTTATATTATAGCAAGTAATAAATAAACTAAATGACTTGATCCCCTGCAGCTTACATTTTTTTTTTTGATAATCCAGCTTACAACTATATGTGCATGGTAATGTATTAATGAAATTTTGCTTATATGCTACTATCAAAATTTGTAATGATTAGACTAGAGGTCAAGAGTAAAAGGAATTCCGGTAGAATTAAGCCATTTGTTGCCTTCGATAAATGGACCAACAGAGAACTCAGTTGCTTCCTCCAAGGTTTCTATACGCTTAAAACCAGGCCACTGGACCCGGTTGGTCAGGTTCGACCCCGGCCCTTCGTTCATGTACTCTCCATAATATAAGGTTTCAAGTGCAAAATCATCTTTCCACTTCAACCATCCGGCAGGATCCACCAGATCGTCAATAAACGATTTCATGATAACCGTCCTAGAATATAGTTGCCACGGACGGCCTAAATATGCTTTGAAGTTGGCTTGCACAGGGATCAATTCAGGTGCGGCCAAGATCTTGCAATGAATTATAGAAATGCCTGTGGGTAGACGTGAGTCTTCCCGGCCTTGAGCGGTATATATGATTCTCTGGTTAGGATTTGGTCTACGAGCAAAGAGACTACAATTCTGGAACACAACCGATGCGTCGCCAAATATGAAGTCGACCGTGCCATATATATCACATTCTCGATAAAACTGTTTGTGTGAATGGGCATAGATGGTGTCTTGGTAACTTTCAAAGCTGCATCTGTAGTAGGCAGAGAGGTCAGAACTACTTCGTAATGCCACAGCCTGGTGTTTAGCCGGTCCGGCATCATTCACGAATGATAAGTCCTTAGCTATGAAGCCACTACCTCTCACGCCTGCATATACAATTATATATTGTATTTAAGATAATACAATAATATGATAGACATATATAGAGTTGTCGTAAATGACTTGCAAAAAATTGCAAACATTGTCGTAAATTGCCTAATATTTAATACAAGCTGCAAAATTGTATAGCATTTTAAATCTGAAGGACTTACCAACGGTGGCAGAGTAATATGCTGTCCATCCATCTCCATAACTACGGTTAGCTTTTATTACTGTCAGTCCGATTCCATCCCCGACGAACATATCATTGTCTTCTCCCTCGGTATTTCAATGTTTTCGAAATATACCCCACATTTTATATATATCACAAACCTACCATAAAAAAAATCAATATACACTCATTGAGGCGTCGACTTTAT
Source organism: Camelina sativa (assembly GCF_000633955.1). Lineage (NCBI taxonomy): Eukaryota > Viridiplantae > Streptophyta > Magnoliopsida > Brassicales > Brassicaceae > Camelina > Camelina sativa. The sequence goes on from NC_025686.1 coordinate 1,571,592, forward strand.
AGATATTCAAAAGTTCAAAAGAAAGGCATAGCTATGAAATTTTAAGCTACAAGAAAATAAAGACATGTATATACTATATAGTAAAATAAAGAGAAATACCCTAAAATAGCACTAAAACAATTTTTATAGACAACTATAGCACATATTCCATAAATTTCTAAAAATAGCAATATTTATCATATTAAAATATTTAAAATTAATTTTTAGAATTTGTTTTTTTAGGTTTGGGTTCTCAATTTCACATTTAGGGTATAGTTTTGAGATGTAGGGTTTAGTATTTTGAATTTAGGATTTAATTTTGAAAGATTAATTGGTGCTATTTTTGGAATTTTAAAGATGTGGTGCTAAGTTTGAGAAAAAAAACTTATTTTGATGCTATTTTTGAGAATCTTCCAAAAGTAAATCAAGTATGAGTATTGGCGACGACCATGAGAAAATTAAAATATGTACACACGTATCCCACTCACTACAATGTGATACGGTTCCGATTAAAGTGATCATGCAAATATAATGTAAATGATATGCTTTAAACATATTTAGATTTTTTTGGATTAATGTTACATACTTAGAATTTTATCAGAATGATTTAAAATTAAATGGACAGGACAATGATATCTTTGAAAATTTCATGTAATTTTGTGTTTAATTTGGCTTCATTAATGCATGATTTGATTACATGTTGATCATAGTTTATTTTGAGATCTTTTTCATTCATCATGTAGATTTTTTTCTTGATTCTCTTTGAGTAACGTTTATGGAAATTTTGGTTACATACTTACATTGTATCATTAGTGTTAACGTTCTTCGTTATTTTTTTTTGTCTCACACACAAAAGGAACAAAAAGAAACTAGTGATATCAACGCAACTAAAATTTCCGTAGACACTAGTGATTACACAATATTATGAAGATTTGAGTACAGATGTGTTTGGTCATTTATTTTGCGTAGAATAGAAGAAACAAACCTTGTTCTTCGAGTTTAAGATATGTTGTTTGTTGTAACTGTGATGAGTATAGAACAAGTTTAAATTATTATTTTTTTCAAAAATTTTAAAACCAAGTTTGAGATATATCGTTGAAACAAGCAAAGTAACTTGAAAGAAAGAAATATAATTCTATTGGAAACTTGGAAAAACGTTGTTAAAAAACAGAATGAAGATTTTCGAAAATACGAATATTCAAGGCAAGACTAAAGAAGAATTATCTGCTCACTAACTTACTCAGAATTATTTGTGAGTTGTATCACTTTTTGAGCGCAAATTAAGTTTAGATTTCTTTTATTTTTTCCTTTCCATCTATCTAAAATTTTAGTCTCTATAAATAAAAAAGAATCAAATTCAAAATCAAGGAAATTGATCGAATGAATCATGAACCAAAACAAATTTTGGAAAATAAATTAATTACAAAAAAAAAAAAAATGCAGAATGCTATAGTCATCTACACGTTACCACCTCAGTTTACCAAAAAAAAATCTACACGTTACCACCTTTACCAACCAAACCTAATATTTAACGTTTTCGTACCTGCTGTTGCTCGAGTTGGGAGCGGCGAATACGGCATCGCCTATGGTTGTATAGTTTCCTGTACCATTTTGAGCCACCACGAGATCAACCTTACTCTCATCCACGGGATCTTGAAGTAGGTTGCGGTCACTCCCTGAGACCCACATCGGAAACCCAACGTCCTCCTCAAGTTTCCCCGGAATATTCTCAAGCATATCTAACGAGTTCCTGACGTGGCTAGAGATATCGAATAGGCTCTCCTTCAAGCTCTCAGCCACTCCATACGTCTTGTTATTATTATAATTCGAATCTTCCTCGTCGTCTTCGTCGCTAGAAGCAAAACCATCGATACACGTTCGTGTATTTGTCATCGTGGCGCTGAGTAACATTTTGACGTTATGGATCTCCGGAGAATGAGATCGGAGCTCGGATATCGCGGCGGTGAGATCAAAGACGGTGTCATCGAGTAGCTGGAGACAGTCGTCGAATGCGCAGCGGTCGCGATGGCTTAGGTTAGAGCTTAGACGGTTTTGGAGGTCGGAGAAGTTGGAGGAAGAGAGATTGACCTTTGAGATAGTTTGGTTTAGTGCGGCGATGATGTCATCGGAGGATGTAAAACGCTGCGTTTTGTGTGGTGAGTGAGAAGAGAATACGGTGGATAAGAAGAAGAGTAGGAGAAAGGTCAATCGAAGAATATTGAGAATAATCTGTTTAGACTCTTTCTTCATCTCGGATTATTCAAAATATAGTGATCGGAGCTGTAATGAAAGAGGAACTTATATAAGAAATTGAGAATTTGTTAAAAACGCCTTTTTTGATATACCCCTTTTCAAAAATACCCTCTTTTCTGACCATTTTTAATTTTGCCCTCTTTTAATTTTTAATGACCATTTTACCCTTAGATGAAAATTATTTTATTCAATAAAAAAAAAAACAAAATTTTTCGGCCAAAAAAGTTTCCGACATATTTTCCCGCCAAAAATTTTTCGAAAAAATTTTCCCGCCAAAAATTTTTTTTGTCAAAAAAATTTTGTTAAAAAATTTCGACAAAAAAATTTCCCGCCGAAATTTTTCCCGCCAAAAAAAAATTACAAGGTTTTTAAAAGGTTTTATAAGGTTTCTACCTTATAAACACCTTGTAAAGGTTTTTACAAGATTTTTTAAAGAGTTTTAAAAGGTTTTTAAACAACTTGTAAACGCTTTTACAAGATTTTTAAAAGGTTTTTAAAAGGTTTTTAAAAAGTTTTCAAATAGTTATTAAAAAGATTTTTAAAAGGTTTTTAAACACCTTGTAAACGCTTTTACAATGATTTTAAAAACCTTGTAAAAGTTTTTATAAGATTTTTAAAAGGTTTTTAAACACCTTGTAAATGCTTTAAAAGCGTTTATAAGGTGTTTAAAAACCTTTTAAAAGCATTTACAAGCTTTTTAAAAGCATTTACAAGGTTTTTAAAAGCGTTTACAATGTGTTTAAAAACTTTTTAAAAACCTTGTAAACACTTTTAAAAGATTTTTAAAAGCGTTTACAATGTTTTTAAAATGTATAAATTTCAATATTTTTGGCGGGAAAAATTTTCGATTTTGGCGGGAAATTTTTTTTTTGGCGGGAAAAGATAATTTTTTCGGGAAAAATTTTCGATTTTGGCGGGAAAAAAAATTTGGCGGGAAATTTTTTTGGCGGGAAAATATTTTCGATTTTGATGACTGTACATTCTTGTTGTCACTCAAAAAAGGGTAATTTGGTCATTTTGTATATAAAGAGGGGTAGTTTTAAAAATGGTCAACATGAAGGGGTATTTTTAAAAAGGGGTATGGAAAAAGGGGCATTTTTGAGAATGCCCCTAAGAAATTCGCAACGCTAACAGTAACACCATAGAACGAAATATTGAAAGAGATATTGTTGGGGAAAAATGTCATTAAATACATGAGCTTTCAAATTTAGGTCAAAAAACCATGAATTTTGTGGAAGGCCATTTAATACATCAATTTTTGTTGACTAGCTATGTAAAACACCAAACTAGATTCGGACCCGCACATACGTGCGGGGTTGATTTTAAAAACTAAATTTACTAACACATTTATAATTTATTACGTACATGCGGATTATGTTTGTAAACATATTTTTAATAAATGTTATTAACATTCATAATCCAAACTTTTTTGTATCAGTTTAGTATTTGATTTATTTTTAATTCGGTTTAGACAAAAAAATGATCAAATTTGTTTTTGTTATCAGTAAAAACAATTATATTAAAAAATAGTAACAGAAAGATGGTATGTCTAATTTAGGACATAAAATCCATCATGTCCTGTATATGTCTCATAACTATGGTTGATTTTTTTTTTTTTTATTATAGAACATAGTTTAATGTTTTTTCTTTTTCTTTTGAATATTTTTTTGACATTTTTGTGTTAGATAAATTGAAAAATATGTTACATAATATATTGGAAGCATTAATTTATTTTAATTCTAACATGATCCTGGATTTTGATTTTTGAAAATTTTTAATCTCATCTTATTCCTCCTTCCATCCCGTTTCCGTCCCATTATTCTTTTCTCATTTCCTCAAAATCATGTTCCTACATATTTAGCACACAAACACGTAATAGTTTGATTCAAAACAAAATAAAGTATTTGATGAAGAAAAATAATTTCTTTGAAACATTCAGTTAATAGAATCACACATACATGCCGTGTCAGTTAACATTCTTTTATCTCTTGTTTTGTACATGCTTATGCTAGATAAGCTGAAGAAAAAAAAACATATTTAAAATACTGTTGTTTTACTTTAGTTGTAACATGTTTTCGGATCCGCACATTTATGCATTGATAAAATGATAAGTTATAAGTAGTTTCAAACGTATGTATATCTTAATTCAGTATCCAAGATTTAAACATATTGTATATATGTAATACATATGTTTGAAATCATAATATAAAATCATAAATATTGTTTACAGATATCTCACAATATATAACCAAATTATATTTTTATACATATATATATAATTTTGTATTTAATTGCTTGATTTCAATAGATACCGATTTAAATTATTTCTATAAACATTTAGATGATTTTGTATATTAGGTAACATCATAATTTCTTGTTTCCGGATATATCTCAAAATATAAAATCAAATTAAATAAGTTTACATATATACAATTTCGAAATTAATTGCCCAAATTAAACATATACATAAATATCAAAATTATTGTTTCCTTAAATTGTTTACGCAAAACTACTTACCTTTTTTGAATTTTATTGCACATACTTGTTTCGATTCTGTTTGGATACGGGAATATGAAAAACAGCTATGAACAGTTAATACATGATCCGAACAGAATTAATCCATGGCATATAGGATCCGTGCATTTTATTATCAAATTTACTTTAATATCCCTTTTGTATTGTATGCTTTTTAATTTATTCAGGGTCATTTTATGTCATATATTTCAGGATTCATTTTGCCTTGTAAATAATGTTTCCCTTTTAATAGTATAGATATTGTTGACCAAACCAAAATAGACATACCGATAAATGAGATGACTGAGCAACTAACGACCGTTACTTTGCTATTTAACGGCATGTTGTTTTTGGCGTCTTCAACGATATTTGATGTTTTAAACGGCTACTCAACAAAACTTGATATATTAAATGGTCTCTCACAAAGTTCATGAATTTTTTTGTCTAAATTTGAAAGTTCATGTATTAATCCAAAATTATATAATTTAATAATTTTTTTGTACTCAACAAGACGAAAGATTCTTAATCGAATTATGTGTACACAAAAAAGAGAATGCATTTTGATTTTTTTTTTCACATTACTCAGACAATCTTTGCTTTATACCTCTAAACTGTAAAATCAAGCTTAATTTGACTATTATACTATTTATTGTTATTTGTACAGGTGAAGCAAATATCCTTTGCAATAATATTTTTGGTTATAATTGAAAAAATATTATTTATTTACATCAAATTGAGTTGAAGATATTTAAAACTTGAGAAATTTTCATGAATATAATTCATGACGTAGATATTATTTAACAAAAAATGTATAATCTACTATTTATGTAATTAAAAATACATTCATATATCTTCTCTATTATTTGAGAGGTGATTTGTTAAATTTGTTGATTACTCTTCTATGTTTTTTGAAAACATAAAAATGATTAAAAATAATATTTACTTTTGTAAAATACTATGAGAACCCATGTGCTAAATTTTATTTGTCTATTAACAAACAAAATAATATACATGTGATCAAATTACATTATTACATTTTTATTGAAATATACTCCAGTTCAATAATGTGTTTTTGAAGAGTATAGGATGAGTTTTTATTTTGGAGGTTTAAATAACTCATTCAATAATTAGTCATTATTAGTTGAATAATAAAAATTAGACTACTCAAGTTAGATAAAATGTAATTAAATACATAAACTTTCAAATTTAGGCCAAAAAATCATGAACTTTGTGAGAGGCCATTTTATACATCAAGTTTTGTTGAGTAGCCGTTTAAAACATCAAATATCGTTGATGACGCCAAAAACAACATGCTGTTAAATAGCAAATTAACGGTCGTTAGTTGCTCAGTTATCTCATTTAACGGTATGTCTATTTTGGTTTGGTCAACAATATTTGGTATTTTAAATGGCTAGTCAACAGAAATTGATGTACCAAATGGTCTCCCATAAAATTCATGGTTTTTTTGACCTAAATTTGAAAGTTCATGTATTTAATGACATTTTTCCGGATATTGTTGCAATTAGATTTTTCAATTTTGAGTGATTTTGTATATTGAAAGAGATAATCAGATTTCCAATTTTATGACCAAGAGAACAAATCCTTTTAAGATCTGTTTGGACTCTTTTTTCATCTCGGATTATTCAAAATATATTGAAAGAGATAATCAGATTTCCAATTTTGTGAAACGTAACCAAGAGAACAAATCCTTTTAAGATCTGTTTGGACTCTTTCTTCATCTCGGATTATTCAAAATATATTGAGAATAATCTGTTTTTACTTTTAAGGTCTCACAGTTTCAAAAATTTGCTGTCTAAATTAGGGGGCTAAATGCCAAACTGGTCAAAGTTAAAGCCCAATAAGAGAAGAAAGAAGCCCACTTGAACCAATTGATGTAGGTATCCAAACCAACCAAGCACGCATGCACACACGTGATGGCATTTCCGTTCGACTCTCATCTCCTATTTCGTTGAAAGAATTTTATAACACACTAGTATTATGACACACTAGCAAATGCCAGAAAAAGATTGAGAATTTGAGTTCAACATGAAACGGATTTTCATTTTGTAGAAGATAGGGATTTTAAGATTTTTAAATGATCGTGGTGTAGTGTATGAGAAAATTTAGGGATTTTAAGATTTTTTGTTTTGTTTATTTTTTCAAATATGTAAAAAAAAAAATCTGAGGAAATAATGTTTTTTTTTAAAACAGAGAATATTTCTTTTCCTAATTTTATTTAATTCTAAATATTATGAACAAATCTTATGTGCCACATTTCTACTGGTCATGTGACTTGTATTTTATAGTATAAAAGGATGATGTCAGATGAAATATTCCATGTTCTACAAAATATTCAATTTTAAACACATGAAAATTGATGCCGTTAGTACTATGTAATCCGACAATTTAAGATTATATATGTAATTAGTGTGTAAAGTTTGTAATATTTATTTTTAAGATTGTTATTATATATATAGTAGTTTTTTTTGGCCATATATATATAGTAGTTGTTGTCGAATTAATATGAAAAACTTTAAGTATAAAAATTACATTACTTGAGAAAATATTGAATTTGATGTCAAACTTACGAACCAAAAGATTGAATGGATATGACACCACACTCGGTTATTCTCTATTGTATTGTAATTTACTCACTCAAATTTTTTTTATTAATTCGATTATTTAAAATCATATGTATTTAGTGTCTAAAGTTTGTAATATTTTTTTAAGAATATTTGAAAAAATATTGAACTAGTGATGCCAAACTTACAAACCAAAGGCGATGTAATTAGATTAATTTGATTATTTACAATCATATGTAATTATTGTGTAAAGTTTGTAATATTTTTTTTAAGAATATTTTTATTATATATATAGTAGTTGTTGTCAAATTAATAGTATTAAACATTTTAAGTGTTAAAATTACATTACTTGAAAAAAGATTAACTAGTGATGTCAAACTTACAAACCAAAGACGATGCAATGGATAGGACACCAAGCTCGGTTATTCTCCATTGTATTGCAATTTAACACTAATTTCTTTTATTAATTTAACAATGATAAATCATAGTTAATTAGTGAGTTAATTTTGTATTAATTTCTTTTATTTATATTTAGGGGACCCATGCTAGAGCACGGGTTAAAATTATAATGGAAGTACTAGATTTGGACCCATGCTAGAGCACGGGTTAAAATTTCTTTTATCTTTATTATAATTTCAAAATAGAATATAATTTAGAAGACGGTTTAGCATTGTAAACTGAGAAACGATTGTTATTATTATTTTTTTTTTGTATGAATATGTATTTTGGTGAATGGAGATCTGAATGATTTATATCAATGTTTTTTAATTAGGACCAGACCGGCCGGTCGATTCGATCCAACCACAACCCGATAGATATTCCGGTTATGGTAACCTCTAAAAACCTAAAAAATTAAACCCGCAAAAAAATAGAAAAACCCACTAAAAACCCGTGAACCGGTGGTTGAACAGGAGGATCGGACCGGGTTGTCGATCTCAAATTAAAATATTTTATTTTGGTCACACTTTAAACTCAAACCAAATTAAAAATAAATGTTGTTATTTATAAAAGAATCAGTTAGTTATTTTATCTAATCATTTAAAAGTTTAATTTTAGTTGCTTAGTACCTAACTATGTATGTTTTGTTCATATATTTATAAAAAGTAGATGTGAGTTTAGCATACATTTTATGCATACATTTTTATATAAAATATAATTTCTGTGAGTTTTTTTAAAAGTTTTTTTTGGATAAAACATTATGCAATAAAATCATATGCTAAATATGAAGGCTTGAAAAAATATACCTATTTTATAAGTTTTATATTGTTAATGATTATAGATAAGTATCCGTGCTATAACACTGGCTAAATTTTATTTCGTAATCAATCTTGTAACCCACTATTTAACTTGTAACCAATCAATCTATCAATTTCGTAATCATTCCTTAGTTAACGTTGTGGTCTATCGATAAAATCTGTGGAAAATAAATTTGTAATATTGTGTTTAAAGATCTTTAGAAACAACGTGATATAAGACTAAAATCTTCCAAAAATACAGTTTGGAATATCCATGATTTTATTTGTTACCATTAATATATCAGTTATCAATTTGAAATATCCCTAATATTTAGGTGTAACTGATTAATATTAATATATGGATTAATCTATAACCTATCTATAACATATTTGTAACCATTTATTAAAAATATAAAGTCTGTAAAAACCGATAATATTAATATATGGATTAATCTATAACCTATTTGTAACCATTTATTAAAAATATAAAATCTACAAAAAATATGTTGTGTACTTCTCTTTTATTAAAAAGGAGATGCGTAGGTTACTGTTTAATTATAAAAATATCTTTTGCTATGTACTAAAACTGTAATTATTTTTAAATGACAACTGTTTGTATAACAATTTCAAAAGGACCACATTTGTAACAATTTATACATTTTGGTTTTGGTTGAATATGACCACTGTCACATGGTAAAATATGATCATACAAAATGACTACATGTATAACAATTTATACCATGATTCAAACAGTTGTCATATTTAAAAATAATTTAAAGTTTTACAATGATTCCACATACAGTCGTCGTATCATATTCAACCAATTGGGTTTTGTATAATATGATCATTGTGACATGGTATATGACAATTACATTTTTGTTTCATTAGAATTGGGTAACTTATGCCAAAGAGTCAAAAGGAAACTGGGTGGAAATTAATTCCGTGAGCAGTTGGTGATAACATTATCCAACACATGCAAACAAATTGGTGTAATTAATTGTATTAATATTCCGGTTAATAACTTTTTAGGCTAATACCCCTTCAGATTAGTCTTATGACTCTCATCTCTTCATTTGTCAGCTTCTTCATTTTTTACTCTAAACTTTGTAGGCTAATAGGCCTTCGGGTTAATCTCATCTTCTTCATTTCTTAATCTAAACTTTTTAAGACTAAAAGACCTTCACGTTAATTTCATATATCTTCAACAATGGTGCTCTTTTTGGTGATTCTTCGTCTAATATCTCAAGCTCCTTCATGTCAAACACGAGTGGTGGGAGTTCCATCTCAAAGAAAGATCCCTACCTACCAGGTTTTGAATAAGTATTGGAACGAAACATTTGCAGTGTCATTTCAAATATATACTTCATAACTTTCTATATATACATCATTTCAAATATATATATTTGCCAACATTTCTCTGGCTTAACTATATATATTTTCAAAATTTAGACAAGTCAAAAATGTTATTTGTATAAACCACAACACTTACAAGATTTATTTTTATATTCCAATAAGGATACCTAACATCTAATTATTTTTTAATATAGAGAAGTAAATTAATAAAAAGAAAAACATGCAAAATATTAGCAAAACATAAGGAAAATATATTTATGTGTTTTTACTTTTTATATGATATATGAAAAGGATAATCTGAGTATCTCTGTTGTTATGTTAGTTGTTTTGTTTTCTGGATTTTAAATCAATTTTAAATTTGTTTGGTAATAATATTTTGGACAAACCCTTTCAATAAGATTTTATAGTAAAATAAGTTTTCAACTTTTGATTTTTATATTTTAAATTTTTCTTGCAAATAATATTTTGAATAAACAGTTTTTATCTATATATATGATATTTTTATTTCAAAGGAATGTAAGTGTTAAAGTTTAAATTTGTGAAAACTAACCAAAATGACATCTCATCCTTAGTCTACGTTTTGGTTTAGAGGTGTTGAAAGTTCAACATATTTACACTTAATCTATAAATTTGACACTTAATTTTCAACCAAGAAAAGCATTTTTAACTTTTGACAATTTATGATATTTTAAAGTTGTTTCGCAATGAAGTATCAAAATAAGAGAATTTTGCACCCACACCTACTTTCTCTAAAACTATTCACCATTACACCCACTTTCTACTACTCATATATTTTTCTCAAGTTTGATTACATACTAGGTAATTAGTCCATGCAATGTGTGGTTGTATGCATAATAGTTTTGATTATATTTCTTAAATTTTCTGAAACTAAAATATTGTTTTACTAATGTACAATCTCAAAAAAAAAAATATACTAATGTATGAATCTCAAAAAAAATTATAGCAATTTCTCAAAATAACACTTCTGTCAACATTTTTTTGGTATGGTTATTTATTATACAAAATTTAAAATATATAAACTTTTCTATAAATAAAAAATTAACCAATACTACAAAAAAATTATTACAAATTGATTAGTTATATTAATATAAATAATAATGTAGAAATTTAAACATTTTCCTGATATGAGAGAATCTATGTTTATGATCATGTTTTAGAGAGGTTGAACATTAATTTAAAGATTTTTTCTTACTGACACTGTAATCATAAGACTGTAGTATAGTAAAATTGAATCAAATAAAATTATCAAAAAATTTAGTAACTACGTATAAAATTATTGTATATAGAATATTCCTCATTTCAAAGTTTAAAGCAATTAAAATAATTTAAAAATATTAAAATTTTACCAAAAACATTTTTTCTTGAAATATAAATATATTAGTTGGAGGAATGAATGTAAAATTATTGAGTAGGAGTTACATTTGAGTTAAATGTAGAGTTAAATGGAGTTAAATGCCTTTAAAAGTAGGTTAATTATAAATAAATATTTTAATTTATTTTTGACTTAAAAGAAAATAAATACCAAGTGGCTCAATCAAAATTTAAACTTACACTTTTAGATTGTTTTGTTGATATAAACTCAACACTCACACATAATATTCCAAATTGAAAATATTACTTTTGAAGTGACAAACTAAATTAGTTTTTTTTTTAAAATATATGAACTTCAATCTAAAGATTTTTTAAAACTCCAAGAATAATTTCAATCCTTTTGTTTTTTTTTTCACTCATCAATTTAATTTATAGTGTTAGATTTCATACTAATGGTTTCATCTTTAGAGGATTTAGATAAATGGTATTTTAATAATTATATTATTTTCTATATTTCACTTCCAGTTAAACATGATTTCTTTTTGGAATCATTTTTTCATTTTGCTTAAATCAAGAAAATCAAATTTTTATAATTAAGTTCTTTTTTTTTCAAAAACCTCAAATCTTAAATAATATAAATATTATATTGATCTTTACATATTTATCTATTGGATCACAAAACAAAATAGACTTTACAAAATAAAATAGACTTTATAAATGGATAATTATATTGATCATTCTAAATTATTAAAAATGATACATGAATATGTGAGATAACCATAGTACATAATAGAAAATTAGAGATGGATATTTTCAACTTCATGACCTTATTATGTTGTGAATATTGTAAGAGTATGAAAAATAATGACTTATTAGATGTTAATCTAAAATAGATAATGAAGATAAACCTTTTAAAACAGATTCTCAAATAAACTTGATTTTTTGTTAAAACCAACATATGTGAATTTAAATTTAGCTATGGAAATTTTAAAAATAAATATGAATAGATTAGAAAGGCAAGAAATATAATATTTTATTTTTATATAAATAAAATAAAAATTGAAAACAATATTAATTATATATAATACTTTCTAAATTAAAATATAGAATCAAACTCTTACAACACATATTATATATAACAACATTTGATATTGGTGAGAGAGGAGGAGAGAATGATTACTTGTAATATGATAATCTAAATTAGATAATGGAGATGAATCTTTAAATCTATATATACATTTTTGGAGACATTTAGCAAATAAATCCTGAAGTTGGAACCTATTTACAAGCATGCTATTAGTATTAATTATTAATTTATTTTTCATTTAATTTATTAATATTAAATTTCAATTTTGGAAACAAGATTTCTCATCCTAATAAAATTTCCAAAATAATAGGAACCACTCTCTTTAACATTAAATATTAAGTTTATAATCAATTTAATTAATATTAAGTTTTCAATTTTACAAAACAATATTTTCTCCATAGAAACAATTTCTAGACAATTTATATACACACATATTGGGTCCATTTTAATAACCTTTGGTTTTTTTTTTTTTTTTTTTTT